>NC_053156.1:82666659-82933820 GCF_016835505.1 Polypterus senegalus | reverse complement strand
GGGCAGACCTCCAGAGGTAGGGCAGACTCCCAGATATTTCCTTGGACTTGTTATTTTTCAGAGTCTTCCACTTCTGTCCTGAAAAGAGGCTTCCAACTAGGACCTCATTGGAAGATGGACTGGACAATGACACTTAATGTCATCCGAGATAGCAAATTACCTGGCAGTTGATCAGCAAAAAAACAAGCTGGCACAGCAACAAATGAAAGTCAATTCAACATTGACATATAAAATCAAAGTTAGCATTTTAAACATGAATTAAAATTTGCAAGAATACGTTGAAATCACAAATTTCCAATGAATTCTAAAAACTTCTCACGACCTTAATTGTAGGTTACTTTCAATATGTGCATGTCAAGATTAGGATCAATTACCCATCTGTTTTAGTACAAAGCTGTAGTTCCACTGATAAACTTTTGGTCAGACATACAAAAAAGATCTTCACTGTACTTTAGAGATGTGACAATACTACTAGTACTACCAATAAAACTACAGTGGTACCTCGGTATACATCTGCTTTGGAATAAGTCCAGCTTGGTATGCCTCCTGTTTGGACACGAAAAATTTTTCTTGGTATATGACCTTTGTTTGGAATACGACTCGCGTGCTAGAACACCGCGTGCTACCCTTGTTTACCTCTCTCGAGACAAAGCCAAGACTGCCCACGAGCGTCAGTGTGCCAGTTGCTAGCATTCGGTGAACAACCCGCGTTATAACTCTCTGTGAATTTTCACGTGTATGGTATAGCGGGTCCACAGCTCCTGTCAAAGACCAGCTTTAAAATAAATAATCACCGCGCTCGTGGCTTGGTGAGGGGGCGTGGTGGTTATGTGGCTGAAGGTTCTCAGGGCGATTCGTGATGTGGGCGTTTCTCACCTAAATGCACAGGTGAGAGACCATCTGCATTCATGATTGTCCCTGGGGCTACTTATCTTGATAAATAGAAGTGCGAGTCGGCTAGAAGGGGAGGAAAAAGAAAGAACGGACGGGAGGTTGTGCGCGTGCATGAAGTAGCTGAAGCAGGCAGAGTGAAGGTCAGCTGCAAGTAGGGCGACTCCCCTGTTGGGAAGCAGGGGTCCCACCAGGTAAAAAGGCACTGGGCTTCTTCTTGGTTTTTTTTTAAAGAATGCTTCCTGCTCTATTTTAACCTCATTGTTTTTAAGAAGACTTTTTTCAATTGTTTTTAACCTCCACGTTTCACTTCTGATTTTATGGATTATTTATTGAAACTTTGGAGACTGCACTTTAATTTGAACACCTTGTTTTGTTGATTGTTTTAATAAAAGCACTTTGCACTTTTTCACCATCCCCTTGCTTTGTTGTTACCGATGAGGTTAGCAGTGAGGCACATTACCGACTGTGTAGGGTTCAAGGGCTCCTGGACAGCAGATGGGAGCATACAGCAAACCTGCATCGTCACAACGTCATTTTGTGTTTTTTCACGTAAATTTGAATTGATTGTTGAAAAGTATGAAGGTGGCATGTGTATCCAGGACATGACTGTTGCATACCATTTGCCGAGAACGACGGTATCTACGATTGTGAAAAACAAAGATGTTATTAAAAAGTAAAGTGAGGTAAAATTTTCATTTATTTCATCTAATTGCTTTTGTATTTATGTATTTTAGTATTAAGCAGTGTTTAAATTATTTTATACAACCCCATCAATGTATAATATGCCAATAACAATCGGATTTTTTTTCATGGAAACGGATTAATCATTTTTCCATTATTTCTTATGGGAAAAATTTGTTTGGTATACGTTCTGTTTGGTATAAGTCAAAGGATCTGGAACGGATTAAGGACATATACCGAGGTACCACTGTACAGTATATTAAAAAATAAATCAGTTGTGCATTTGGGGTACATGGTGACAAAAAGGCAGGTATGGAAACTTCTGCGCTATTGCACCACCACTGCAAAAACCTCAATACTAGGGAGTTGCACAGTTATAAAATGTAATTGAATAGATTTTCATGATGAAATAGATTTCAACAATTGCCCGTAGCTATATTTCAAAGACTTTCAGTTCATAAGAAAGGTACAATATCAATTGTATGTTCATGGCAAATGTTCATGGATCTATTTTGCCCATTCAGCAACTAGATCAAATTAATATTTTAATCACATTCAACTCCTAAATGGAAAACAAAAATTAGTTGGTCTGTAGATTGCAATGGTGTCAAATAGACAAAAATAAAGTTATAAGCCAAAATAAAGTCATGTGAAATAACTGATAGAGGTAATATAATACAACAAACATAATACCACATTTTCACTTTGTAGTCCATTATAAAATGTTACTTTAAATTCATCCTAAGAGCAGATAGCAAGATGCTCAAAGAAGACTCTAAGAACCCACAAACGTCATGGGACCTACATGTAGCTCTTGCCACAGTTGATATGAAAGTGCATGTCTACCATTATAATGAGGCTGCACAAATTAAATCTACATGGGAGGTGTGCCAGGAAGAAGGAATTCCAGAAAGAACAACAGGACATGACTAAAATGTGCCTATGAACACTGAGGTAAGGACCAGGACTTCTGGACTGAAAAGGCAAAAATAACATTATCTGACTACACTAACAGAGCACATGTTTCGAGAAGAACCTAATAACAACTGTAAAGCATGATAGCAGAAATTGTACAGTTTGGGGCTTCTTTCTTGCATCAGGACCTGGGTAGCTCACTATCAAATAATCCACTATAATTGAAGGTTAACTGAAAGCAGACCTTTCAACGTGACATTGACCTGAAACATGCCAGTAAATCCACCAATGAATAGTAGAAAGGAAAGAAGTGAAGGGTTCTGGGATGGCCAAGTCAAAGCAAAGATCTAAATCTTCCCATTGAATAGCTACATGGGGATGTGAAACAGGCTGTGCCCGGAAGACACCCCACACACATCACACACCTGATAGAACTCTACAGGGAGGACTGGAAACAAATTTTCTCCCAGCTGATAGCAGAGACTGGTAGACAGTTACAGAAAATGTCCACCTGAGGTTGTTTTTCTCAAAAGGGACAATATCAGCTATTAGAGCCAAGGGCATACTTATTTTTTCCACAAATGAAATTGATGTATCAGTTCATTTTACATTGAATAAATTATTACAAAAGTCAATTTACAATTTTTATATAATCACCTTTACCTGAAGACAATGTTTATATGAAGATCAAATCTTGTCCACATATGCTTAAAAAGAAAAATCATTTAATATTACTTTTTACATGACTATACATTATACCATAAATAGAATGCTAAAGTTTCAGGCTATTTTATGAACCAGCTTAGTACACCACAGACTCATAGGATTCCAGACATCATCCTGACAACATGACATGCAAAGCAGGATCCACTTCTGCCACCACAGGACACACATATGAACACACTCCCTGTATTATTCAGGGTCAATTTAAAGTCATCTATTAACCTAAGGTCGATATCTGAGGGTTGCAGAAGAAAAACCTGAGAAACCACAGACATGAGGAAATGCAAAAACAGCAATAGACCAACAATTCAGTGTAATTCTAATGACTTGACTTGACAATAGTCATTCATTTTTCCATTTTCAATGCACTTAATATAACTCAATGGCCATGGACACCTATAAGCTAATGCAGCGACAAGTCAAGTGACACCAGACCATTGCTGGGAATATATATTCACACAAACGCCCAGAGTCAGTCAGACCAGTTTACATTAGAGACTCATACCATCCCATCAGGCATGAAGATTATCTCATCAGCTACAAACATGGGTAAGAACCAAATATGGACAAGGTGCAAGTCTTTTTCTAGGCATACTCATCGACACATCCACACCACTAATTAACCTCTTCTGAATGTGAGAGGAAACTGAAATTCCATTGAAATTTTAGGAGAAAGTCCAAACTCTGCATGAACAGTCACCAGGTCAGGAGTTCAACAAAAAGCTGAACATAATCTAGGAAAGAAGAGAAATATTATGCACTACCATTTTAGAAGCTGTATTAGGAGTAATATCTATTATAATGATGAGTCTTATTTTACAAACAGACTAACTGGATATTTTTGAGACCAGCCAACACAGGGCACAAGGCAGATCATTTCCTAAAATAATTTATTTTTTTATCTTTGTATTTAATTATAGAAAAATACAAGCCTGGGTATTCACATTTTTTTTCAGCAAGGTCTAAGGCAGCTAATCTATTAATTGCTTTATAAGATACAAGCCAATTTTTGCTCCTGCATTTTAAGTTACTTGTAATTTGGTAATGTGCCTATTAGAACAGCATGAAAATGAGGTGTATGAATTGGATACCCTGTTCAAGAATTATAAGTAAATTACCGGCAGAGAGAAAATTTAGCATTCTAACACCTTTTTAGAAGCAAAAGTTAGAGGAATATTCTGATGCAATTTATAATGTTATACCAAAAATGTGCCTTTAAGAACCTGAAATAAATCCCTCATTGCAAGTGTTTTGAATGGCTGTGAATGTGAGAACACCTGCCCTGTGAAGGTCTGATGATTCTGCTGCGAAGAAATAAAATGCAAACCAAACAATAACATATCCCATAGCCTGAGGAGGATATTACAAAATGTGTTATACAGTATGCACAGTCATCAGCAAAGCCACCATTCAGCATCCCAGATACTGACATAATATTAGAAGATTAGCTTTACTGTGAGGTGGCATGGTGCCTCAGTGTTTAGCATTGCTGCTTCATGGATCTAACTTCCTTCTGTCCACATGTTCTCCCAGTGTCTAGGTATTCTGGCCTTGATCCTAAAAATATCCATGTTAGGTTCATTTGAAATTCTAAGCTAGCCATATGTAAGTGTGACTGTGTGTGTGAATGGACGTAGGGAAGTGCGGGGCTTGGCGAGTTCCTGCATCCTTTTCCATGCTGTTGACCGGGACAAACTCCAGGCCTCTGCAATGCTGAATTGGATGAAACAAGTCTCAGGATGTCATGCTGCATTATGTTAAGCTATGTTATGTTATGTATTTATAGCATTTTAATTACTGTTTATTAAGAATTTCATCTTGTACCATGTATCATAAATTGAAGGAATTGAATATAATGTATATAAAAGTATAGTTTAGTTAGAAGTATTAAGCAGAAGTTAAATATTGCTATGGAAGTATTGCATAAGAATATCAAGTGTTTTGGGGTTTTATCCAACTTCTAAATGCAGTAATGGGTGCTGCATCAGTTTGTCCTGCAACAGGCTGCAAGTTGGCCTGCAATAGATGGCTGAACATGGAACAACAGTTCTTTTCACTTTTAATTTCATCTAACATGTTCATCATGTTTGTCAGATTCATCAGGTTGTCATGTCTGTTTTTGATTAATACTTACTAGGTTAGGACAGTACATTAAGATTTTTTTTAATATGACTCACTATTGTAACAATGTTCTTCAAAAATGACAAGCATGTTATTTTTTTGATTGCGCTTAACAGGAATAAGGTATTGTATTAGCATTGTTATAGATGAAGCTCCAAATAATTAACCTATGCCAGAATTGAGGGATTTCACAGTTTGATCTGCCTTCCCAAATAAAATAAAATTAGGTATAGAGAGGAAACCACTAGAAAGGTACTTGAGAATTCCACGCCCAGGAAAGAAGAAACCAGAGGTACTTTAGGAAGGAAACATCCCTGAGTAATGACTGGACATCCAATCCAAGAAGCAGGAAGGAAAGAAGAGAGAACTGATTTTTTGTTTGCTTGGAGTAGAAGAGTCACTGTAGGGTTGTGTGTTTTGCTGAGTGACTGCCATTAGATACTGCAATGTTTCATCACATTTTCTTAAGGCATGTAACTCCAAGGGGTGGGTTGTTGGAACTGGAAAAAAAACCTGCCAAAAACGACGAGCCAATGAAAGAAAGCTACTGATAGACAGATAAGTAGATAGTCAGCGGGACAGAAATGACAGTACACCTCAAACTAGAGAAGAAAATACTTTAGTATCTGACTTTAATGGTCAAGTGTCAAGGGGTATGCTCTATGTTAACATACACCAGAGAGAGAAAGGTGTTCCCCAATATCAGGCTTCACTGGACCGCCGCCAGTGTGTAGTTTATTCCCGCTCTATAGAAATGGCCTGAAATCACGGTGCTTACGGGTTTACTAAACCATAAATTGGTTGATTCAAGACCTCTGTTACTGCCAAGCTACATCCCCTAGCATCCTAATGACAGCAGGAAGTCCTGGAGGAATCCCACGATTCACCGATAATGGCAGAAAACTCACAAACCGTCCTGGCTGACTGGTTCTTTAATAAAATTTCGCAGAATTTAAGGGTCTAGGGGACATATTAGAGCTCTAGCAATCCTGACCCTAGAATTGATTCTGAAAATAAGCATTGAAAAAAATAAAAGGTTGCAGTTAAATATTCAACTCTGTCAGAGTCAAATTAATCCAAAGACGGATAGGTATGTTGGGGCTAGGGCTCAAGTGAAAGCAAGGTAGTGAGGCTAGCATTAAAGTTAGAGAACGGAAAGTGAACATTAATGTTATTTGGATCACTGTGGTCATTCCTGAAAAAAAGATATCTACATCTGCAGTTATACTGTGAGTTAGGCCTGGTGGAGAACGTAAGAATTTTAGTATGGTTTATTGCTTTGACATCTTTCTTTTTGTTGCCTGTAAAGTACTTCTGTTACTCAACTCAAACTGTCTACCTGCATTTTGATCCAATTCAAACAGGTTTATTTCAAAGCAGTTTCTGACAGTTTAATCAGTAGTGTACTAAATATACAGTATATAAGTGCTCAACAGAATCTGATACTTTCCAAGGTACTTTTAAAACTGAAGTTGTCAAAACTCAGCTTAAGAAAATAACCTTGACTGCTCTGATTTGAATCATTTTAGATGTATCTCTAAGCTTTGTTTGGCAACATTCTGGATAAAGTGGTCTTTGAACACTTAAAACATTACATGAATAAAAATTCTTTTCTTAAAAAGTACCAGTTAAATTTTAGATCTAATTGTAATACATAACTACTAGTGATGAGCGAGCATGCTCGGCCGAACATGTGTTTGGCTCGAGCATCGCTATGTTCGGAGCATGGCACTACTCGAACGAGCACCACATGTGCTCGTGCTCCTTGCTCGAGTCTCCGCCCCACACTTTTCGCGGTTTTAGAGCGTCAGCTTACCTGCAGGCACTCACATATAATGTTTTAGAGCGTCAGCTCACCTGCAGGCACTCGCATATAATGTTTTAGAACATCAGCTCACCTGCAGGCACTGGCATATAATATTTTAGAGTGTAATTTTTCCTGTAAAATTGATTTTTTTGGGGGGTTTTGGGCGTGTTTTTGTCAGTCTGTAAAAGTGGCATACAACACGGACAAACTGGTTCCCAGTAGCGACTTGGGAATCCAAGATGCATCCAGACATCATCCCCATGCTGTTCCCGGTTCATTTGGGTGGTGTTTCTGTCAGTTTCTGACCTTGTCCAATGGACCAGGCACCCTTCCCTCTTAAGAGCAGGGGGTGCCTGGTTGTCTCCCATTGACTTACATTATACTCGGGTGCTCGGTAGAGCACACGAACATCGCGATGTGTTCGGACCAAACACCCGAACACCTGAACACTTTGGTGCTCACTCATCACTAATAACTACTTTGGTCAAAAAATTAAATGTTGGTGCGAATATCACATCAGTTCTTGTTCTGTAAGATTTGGACACTGCTTTTGATACTAAACAGTAAATCACAAAATTTTCATTAGCCACTTTAGACAGTGAATTGGCCTTTTTATTGATGCATTAAACTGGTTTCAGTCATACATAACAGAAAGAATATTCTTTGTACATCTTGGTGACTGTACGTCAAAAATGCAGAATATTACATATGATGTGCCGCAGGGATCAATTCTAGGCACTTTAGTGTTTGCACTTTACATGCTCCCATTAAGCAGGATAATTTTTTTAACCATAAGGAAAATTACCAAAGCTATGAAGAAGACACACTGTTATATGTATCCAGAGCTCCAGATGACCCTAAGGCTCTCAACCCCTGACTGATTGCATTACTAGCGCTGCTGAGAGATAAGCAATAATTTCTTAAACTAACCCAGGATAAAAATGAAAGTATTTATTAGCTGAGGTAAAAAAGGAAGAATGGTAGGTAATAATGTGATCATGCAGTCTTGTAAGAGAATACAGAAGGAAAAAACCTAAGAGGCATTATTGAACAAGAGCTTAATTTTAAAATTATTATATAACACATTACAAAGAAAGAGTTTTGTTTTAGTTTAAAAAACAAAGTATGAATTTGATTTTTGATGTAATTTGCAAAAAAAAAAATTTCTTTTGTTTTTTTTGGCAAATTGATTATTGTACTGCACCCCTTATAGAGCTACCAAGGAATAAATATAAATCCACCACAGCTTCTTAAAATCAGAGCAGCAAGAATCTGACAACAAAATGAACCAATTTCTTATTAGCATCATTTCATTGTCTGCCTGTGTCTTCCAGGATTAGTTTTAAAATTCTCTTTATTGTCTATTAGGCACTAAACAATGTTGCACCTTCCATTATTTCAGAATGGCTGTCTTCACACATCCCTAATTGGAATCTCATATTTTTGAATGCTAGCTTGCTCAATTTTCCAAGAGTGAGGCATACAAGAAGCTGTGCTGTTATGTATTTGAAATTTGGAATAGTTTACTGATTAAAAAATATAAAAGTCTAGTACTGTTGAACATTTGAAAAAACTGCTTAGAACAGGTTCTTTTAATTTAGTGTTTTCATAATATATTTATGGTGTATTTCTTGTAAAAGATTAAAGCTAATACTGCATACTCACATTTAGCTTTGCATTTGTTTCTCAAGGGCGGCATGGTGGCGCAGATCCTCCCGGTGTGGAGTTTGCATGTTCTCCCTGTGTCTGCATGGGTTTCCTCCAGTTTCTTCCCACAGTCCAGTGCATTGGTGCATTGGTGATTCTAAATTGTCCCGTGTGTGTGCATCCTGCTCAGGGTTTCTTTCCTGCTTTGTGCCCTGTGTTGGCTGGGATTGGCTCCAGCAGACCCCTGTGACCCTGTAGTTAGCATATAGTAGGTTGGATAATGGATGGATGGATTTGTTTGTCAGTAACAAGTATGACTGTCTTCATACACACAATTATTAGACAGTTCTATATATTTATGTTTAGTTTTTTTTATCTTTTTTACTTAAGTTTCTGTTTTTCGTATCCTGTGGTGCGTCTCTATTTCACTGCCAACTAGCCAAATTACTCTGCAGTGTTTATTGATGGTGGAAAAGTTGAAGGATAGTACTGCTTTAATGATACCTACAGCATTGAATCATCCTGGGTTTTCATCATATTGAGATAAAACTGAATTACTTTATCACAATTAAGATGGGGCCTTGCAGTTTTTTTTTACCTCTGGGACCCCTAGAGATTTATTTTCTTCAGCATCCTTACCAGCTGGAGTTTTTATTTTCATCAGCTTCTTAACTATCTCACTATAGCATTGACCTATAACATGTTCTCCATTAGAGTCTTACAAACTCGGGATTCTTCCATTTTTACTTTTTGCCAAAGTTCCCCCTTGAGTACAAATAAAGATCTATCTGTATCTTATTGTTCTTTGACTACCTGTAAAGAACTTTTGGCTAGACATAAGTATACACAAATAAATATTGCCATTGTTATTATGTTTCCCTAGTTTTGCAGAGCAACTTCATTATATCTGATGTTTTGAAATATCGTCTATTCTAGATATTGTGATCCCTGGGAGGTGCTCCCTTGACATCTCCATATATATAAAATCCAACGTCTGTCTGTCTGCTTTTCATGAGAAAACTGCTTAATGGATTTAAGTTGAGTTTTTTTTGTATAATTTGCTTGAACATTCCAGTTGATTTTGCGACTTCTCTCATTGTGCTAAGCATCATAGTTCGGTTGGGGCACTTATCTATTCACAAGAATCCAAGAGACAGGCTGCGGGCTGAGGGGTTCGGGAGGCAGGACCTCAGGAGTAGGGAGCCAAGTGGGACCATCCTCACACAGGCGTCAGTCTCTTTTCAAGTCGCTTTACCTCTCACCATGTTTGGAGCATGCTTTATATCCGCTTAGCTAGCGATACATGTTTGATGAGCAGACATTATCATCTAGGGATTGTTAAAGAGTAATGTTTGATGTTTCTGAGAGAAAAATCACAGCTACGTATCTTTTAGAGGGTACTTGCTCATTGGCAGAGATATCACAGCCACATGTTCTTCTCCCCACATGGAGTCACTTTCCCATCACAGATGAAGACGATCAGACACAGTGGCAACGTTTGGCGTTGAAGCATACATACTTTCTGCTTGGCCAAGAGACACCTTGCCAACGTTTAACATTTTTGACAAAGAGATCACTGCTACATTCTAGCCCTGATAGCAAAACCAAAAATATTATATATCTACAGGCACTTGGATTCCAAAGCTATCAATATAGATTTTTCTCAATACAAATTATTGCATTTTTATTATATTTTTTATTGATTTTATAATGTTGTCCTGTTTCACTACATCGCAGGTGGAGCCATTGGAGACAGCTAGTTAACAATAAAGCATCAAAGTATCAGGACTAATAAAATAATGACATTTCATGGTCATAGATGGAAATGATAATACAACCCACTTTTTGTCAAATCAACAGCTTTTCTCAACAGCAAGAATCCATTTAATGACAGTGGCTTAACTTTATGTACAGTTCCTTCAATAAATATTATGCTACGCACTTTAATTTGCACATTAAACTATCAGTTTTTCAGACACTCATGGACTTCCACCATTGTCCCATGGATATTTAGGTATTTCTTAGGCAAGTTACTTCAAACTTTCAGTTTAAATAATTTTTAAATCAAATGTAATTGTATTTACCCAAAGTTTGGCAACTTTAGTTTGCTTCATGGGATTTTAGCAAAAGTGTTGAAGTGATTCAACAGACAAAATATCTTCATTTTAAAAACCTATAGTAAAAATTCAAAGCAAAAAAAGTGATTGAAGTGATTCAACAGACAAAATATCTTCATTTTAAAAACCTATAGTAAAAATTCAAAGCAAAAAAAAAAAAAAAAAAATAATAAAATGAAAAATAAAGAAAAGTCCTTGTCTAAAGAAAAATTCAGTTTATGGCTTTTATCTTGTTTGTTTCTCCAAGTTTGCTCATACGGTCAAACCATTTCTAAATGGTCCGAAAACTGTACATCTATCCCTTTTACAAACTGCAAATGGGTCTTTCAGTCCATGCTAGCAATGAAACTAATTTGAAACTGACTTAATTAACACACAATATTACAGGTATAGCCAAGAAGGTTCTATTTTACATTAACCACAGGGGGTAAAGGCTATACCATAATCTATTGCTATGAAAGAAAATTATATTCTATTCAAATTAAACAAACACTAATATGAGTTTTGCTTAAAGCATTAACTTTTTAAGATTGGCTCTTACATCAAACACTTTGCCTCTTGGATACATCTTATATGAATGCAATAAAGTTAAAGAACTTACTGAGTTCATGCCTCCCTCCATCCATGCATCTTCCAAACTTATTTAAGTTTAAGCTTTATTGGAGCCCTGCAGCATTATGAACAAGCTGGGGTGCCATTCCATCACACTCACAAAGTGATATCCGGTCAATTAAATTTTGGCAGTAAATGTGGGTATTTGGGATACACAAGGAAGAATGTGGAAACATCAGCTGATCATTAGGTTGGGATGGGATTCAAGCCTGGGCTAGCTGAGAGGCAACAACACTAGTGTGTGTGTGATGATGCGGGTTCGTTGCATGCTCCCATCTTCTGTCTGGGAGACCTTGAATCTGTCACTGATGAGCTTAGCAGTGAGGCAACAACAAAGCAAGAGGATGGTGCAAAAGTGTCAAGTGCTTTTATTTAAAACAATAACAAAAACAAAGTGTTCAAAATAAAGTGCAGTGCCTTCAAAAATTCAAATAAATAATCCATAAAAGCAAGTGCTGAACATGGAGGTTAAAATCCATTAGAAAAATCTTCTAAAAACAACAAGGTTAAAACACAATGTAGGAAAACAGTCTTTTAAAAAACAAGCCCAGTGACTTCTGTACCTGCAGCTCCCCTGTTCCTCCCGTCTGGGCTTCTCAACAGGGGAGTCGCCCTCTCAACAGCTGAACCTTTTCTCCACCCGACTGGTCTGGAGGCTTCCCGATCCCTGGCTTCAGTCACGCACTCATCCCAGACCGAGACTTGGTAGTCCTTGATGACCAGGACGTTCACGTCAAGGACTTCACCAACCAAGCCTCCCGACTCCTTCTGCCTTCCACGGCTTTACGCAGCCTCTCCTCCTTCTACTGGTCACTCCAGCTCCTTAATCGCTCAGCTGGAGCGACCACTTCCTTCAGCCCCCACCGAGTGTTGGTCATACACTCCCCTTGTGGGCTCACCTCCCAGCTGCCTACCTGCGAGCCTGGACTCACTCGCTCGCTCGCTCACACTGGCTCTCTCGCCACACTGCTTCCTGCTCTCCAGCAACCTCCGTTTCCTTCTCTCTCTTTTTTTCCTTTCCTTTATCTTAAACGCCTCGGGCTTCTCTTTATAACGGACGTGGCAGCTGTGGCAATCAGCAGCTCCCGGGAACAATTAGGGAACGGTCCGTCTCTCACCTGTGCACTCTGGCAAGAAACGTCCACAGCATAAATCCACCCGGGATTCGCTTCAGCCACAATACCACGCGCCCTCGCTAAGCCACGAGCACAGTACTTATTTATTTAAAAGCGGCCCTTTTTACATGAGCTATGGACCCACTACACCACATAGTGCCACCTAATGATTCCTTAATGGCAAATTTTGCTGGTAATCAAATGTTGATCATAAAAGTTTTTCAATTATTGACCAACCTTATGACACTGCTGCAGTGTACTCCTGCTAAATAGCACATTAAGAACTCTGAAAATCTCAGAACATAGATTGAATTATGGTTACACAGAGTTGTTAAATAGAATAGTACTCAGTCGGAAAGGGTCACGTATAGTTTGTGAATGTCTTGTGATGGGTCATCATGGGCTGCTTAAGCAAACACCATTGCACCACTCTATCCTGTGTCAATGATACTACAATGGGACATACCAATAAGGGGACACCCCTTGTGGAAAGATGGTCAGCAGTGACTCTGGGTCTCGAAGCCACAAAAAGGGCAAAATTGTGACTCAAGAAAAGTTTAAGATCTACTGCCTTATATGTGGTTCTGTGCTCTTGTAAGGAACAAACCAGAATAATGTGGTGTCAGACAAGTTCCATATGTTGAAACAAATCTTTCTAGCAGTCAATAAAATGTCATAAAATGCATTATCTGCCCCTTCCAGTCACATGCCTACAGTACAGTGTTAAGATGGGTAAAAAGGAGGCAATAACAGCTTGTCTGTGACATGCACAGGAAAAAATTCTGACAGGAAGAGCTCTATGCACAGAGAACAAACAGAATCTCTCTATTCTGCTTACTGGGAGAAAGCAACTGATATTTCAATTATCTATTACCATTAACACTCCATTACCAAGCAAAAAATTTGAAACATCAAAAGAATTATAATAACCATAATAATATGCAGCATGTCCATGTTTAAATTCAAATGTACCCTAACCCTAACCCTAATATGTTGCATCTTGGCTCATCAAATACCCCTAGAGTTCACAACACACACAGAACTTCAGTTTCATATTTGAAAGTTTTCAGCCTTGCTTTCACGTTGGCCATGTCACAGAAGCAGCCTGAACAGGAGTTTTTTAAAGATGTATTGCTGTCCTCCAAGGAAGCTATTTGTATAATTTCTATTTACTTTACCCCAAATGACACATTTAATACTACTGGCAATACCATTCCACTACAGAGACAGAAAAATTATTTGTGACTGTCATGCTCTGTTTTAAGTAGTTTGCATTTTATTTGAAAATCAATTTTAATATGTGCAGAATTCACATGGCAGTTTTCTGTCAGCGTTAAGCTCCCTAGGGTGACAGCTTTGGGGCCACTATCATTTACTCTGTATAATGTAACTTAAGGGGAGATCATACATAGGCATAACATTTATTTCCATTCCTATGATAACACACAGATCTATGTATTTATAAAACCAATTATATTTAGATTTCACTAGGCAACTCCTTTGTCAGTGTCAGAATTTATATCAGCTTTTTTTTTCATTTTAAAGCATTCTGCTTGTTGTGGTTTGCTCATTTTTGTTATTTTACCTGCTGACTATACATAAAACAATTTGATTCTGTGTGTGTGATTGAGGCCTACTCTTCTGATCTACCATGTAGTCACTTAAATATTCATTACTATGTTTTGGGGTTTCTGCAGAAATTGACTCTGTACTTATTTCTCTTGTTTTAGTTGTGTTATTTTTGTATCATGCTGTTTATTGATCTTGCTCACAAACACCAAAATTCTGTGTGCTTATGAATGGCTGCAGCCATATTTGTTTTTGTAACTGCACATACATGAGGACCAATTTAGCATCACTAATTCACCTAACTTGCATGTCTTTGGACTGTTGAAGGAAACTGGAGCACCCTGCAGAAACCCATACAGACACAGAAAGAACATGCAAACTCCATGCAGGGAGGACCAGGGACACAAACCCAGGTCTCCTTACTGCAAGGAAGCAGCGCTACCACTTCATCACTGTGCCGCCCCTACATGTTACAGGAAATTCTGTTTTGATGTTATGCTCCATGGAGCTTTGTTGTCACTGCAGAACATCTTTTGTGAAGAATAAATCTTTTATGTGATAAAGATTGCATGAGGCCCTTTTTGTGTCTAGCTGGGGTTTTTGACAGAATTTCCCCTTCTATTAGGCATTTTTGCAAGTGTTTTTGGGACTTGCATACTTTGGAACTCCTAGTTCATGACTGCTTTACATACTGTCTTTACATCCCTCCTTTTCATTTAAAGTAATTGTGATGGTTGTCCAGTAACACTTATAGATAATCTAACCTACACACAGTTAAAATATCCAACTATGCCACCCAGTTTTACTAAGACTGGGAACTCTTGAGATTTACAGATAATAGCACACAGATTTCATTAAACTGGGTGGAGAGTAAACACACAATGAAAGACATGGCAACAATTTCAGGAAAAGCAACAATAACCTGTATTACACCAAACAATATAAAATTACACCAAGAAAAAAGTAGAGAAGAATTTAAAAATATCAGAAGCAAAAACCTTTTTTTTTTTTTTTTAAATACACAGTCCACACTCTAAAAGTCCATTAAAAATATAATGGTGGAGGATACATCTTTTGATGGTGCCAAGTTCAGTTTGTGCACTGTGTACCAAATGTCCACAGAAACATTCTGTTCGCTGGATGCTTGTTTCCCAACAGAAGTTTTGCTGAATTGTTGAATACCTGTCTCTTCCTCTTGGAGTGAGTGTTTTTTTTTTCACTTCTGGGCTCCTTGTGTTGCTGCAGTGACCTAGGAACATCTCACTTCTTGTCCGTCAGCTTCGGTTGGTCGTTTTGTGAGTCCTCTCTCCCAATTGACCCACAACCGGCATCTCTCTGGTGGAACTGGCTCTTCTTCCCTGGAGATAGATGTCACCATTTATCTCGCATCTTGCCAGCTACGTACCTTTGTCTGCCTGCAAGCCCCTCTGGTCTGTGTGAGTGGTCTTGACAGCATTCTCAGTGGACCATCCTTCACTTCACCACCCTCTGCCCAGAAGTATTTACCTGCTTCAGTCCCTGCCTAGAAAAACATGACAATTCATCAAACAATAGTACATGCCAATTTGTTTTGATCAGGGGTAGTGTAATCATATTTTAATTATTTAAAAAACAGAATCAAAGCAGATAAATATCCACACCCTATAGACAGCCAGCAACAATAACCTGTAACACAATTACTCAGGAAATTTGCCTTTCCACTAACCACCAAGTGTAAAAAAATGTTCCCCTGTGACACACTGTTAATTTGTTTTTGGATTTGTTTGCTTTTCACTCTGCTTTTTTGGGTTTTTTTTTGGCTTCTTTTTTCAGTTTTTACATAAATAACTGAATATTATTAGAACATTATTTGGTTTGCTTGGCCAGAGATTTTTCAAAGTGTTATTTGACTCTTCTTTTTGACATTTGGAAGATTTAACTTTAATAGCCTTAGCCCCATTTCTGAGCTTTTGTAGAAAATTTTACTTTACCTTTTACTTCCACATAAATCGGAGTTTGGTGATGGGGTCAAAAATATGATATAAAGTTAAGATCAAATTCTGATTCTATTATGTTCAAAACATCAAGAAAAGTTGATTTTAGAATGGTGTCTGAAAAATTAAAGTTGATTTTCACATCTTAAAATTACAATTTTCTTTGGATGTGTTTTATTGTATTCTGGGTTCACCGACAAAAGCACGATAGACATATGTGCCCCGGCAAAACCGCGACGGACAAATAAGCACCGACAAACCCGCTAACTGGTTTTTGACAAATGCGCGCCGACAAAATCACCACAACAACATCACGAGAGAGGCCAAGTCAGTGGGACGCCCTTGCTGCAATTCTTCCTACATATGCAGGGCGTGATCTTAAGGACTATGTGCACGCCGTGCTGATGGCATGCCGCATTTCATAATATTGACTTCTAAAATAAACATTATTATATATGCTTTAAACTAGTAATTCATATTTAATGAAACCTTTGCGATTTTGATGGCGCGTTTTAATCTGCGCCATTTTGTCGGCGCCCATATGTTTATCGCGCAAATGTCGGGTCACAGTATTCTGTAGTACTCCTGGTTGACTACATCCCAGTAAAGATACAAACATTTAAAAGGAGCAGTTTCCAAGATTTTCACACTAAATGCTGAGACATATGTACAATTATAAATTCTAAAAAAAATAACCTATATTTTTCAAACAAGTTGCATCATGTTTGTCTTGTTACAGGCTCCTTGCCTATTATCTTTGGTCAAGTATGGTCTAATACATTGTGTTGGACGTCCTTACCCAGCTGGGAATTTGACCTTATGATGGAAGGACAGGGTGAGACAGCTTCCACAGGGCTTTGTCTCCCCCAGGATTCTAGATGGCAGTGAGCCCAGGCTCGGATCCCCACATGGGTGCTCATAGGGCATGCCGGGTATTGCTGTCTTTGGGGACAGCCCGGTTGGGTCCAGTGGGGACTGCTATGGGGGAACTGCAGGATTAGGGAGTCTCTATGTTATGGGCTTTCTATCCCACTCAGAAGTGCTGACAGACCACATGTGCACTTCCGGGGCAGCTAGAATAAAAGGAACTGCCTACCTCGCATTAGGGAGCCAGAGATGGGTGGAATGTGAGCAAAGCTTGCAAGAAGCAGTGGAGGAGGCAGTAAAAGACCAAGAAAAGAAAGACAAAGTTTGTGTTTGTTGTGCTATACAGTGCTTATTGCACATACTTGTGGCTCTAGTGGTGGGAAATGCTTGTTGAGATGAGTTTTCCCCAATTAGAGACTCTTTGGGCTTTACCTGGTGTCCTTGCCTATTTGTATTGGTTGTTTGGGAAGCTGGAGCGCCCCGTGGTGTCCACAATGTCCATAGCCCTATATCCTTTAAAAATGGCTTGACCTATGATGATAACTGTAATTTTAAATTGTTTAATTTAACCAAGATTTTTGTTTAGTCCTATTGATTTGCAAAATGTTTACAAAATAAATTTTTGAGATATGTAATTTATCTGAATATACATGTATGTGCACACATGGAGGCACATCCATGAACATTCACACACTCAAAGAAATTTAAAAGTGAAGATAGCTGACAGCTTGTTTGTCCTGCCAGAGCATATGCTTGTTGATGAAGAAAAACAAATTAACACACAAATGTACTGTGAACTTGGACCCGGACACAGACAGACGGATATCTTTGTTTCCACCACACACTGTTTATTTACAATAATCACGTGCACAAACCCCAGTGCCTCCAGCACCGATTCCCCCAATGTCCAGGCCACACAGTCCTGTGCCTCTTTTCCTCCTGGTCGCCTCCAGTCCTCTTCCACCCGACTTCCACTAATGACTGGAGGGAGGCGATCCCTTTTATAGGAACTCGGATGGGCTCCAGCTGCTTCCCGGCAATCTCCCGCAGACACACCCCCGTGTGGCGGAAGTGCCGGCTGCGCACCTGGAAGCCGTCCGGGTGTCCCCTGTTGTCTTCCCCCCGGCACTTCCTGGTGTGGCGGAAGTGCCGGGCTCCCGGGATAATAAGGCACTGGGGTGCCACCTGGCAGTGGCCACGGGCCCCTACAGGGCTGGGCTTCCAAGCCCTCTACCCGAGGCCTCCAGTATAACCAAGCCCTCCTCTCGTCCTCCTGGGCGTCCAGGCCAGGCTCCAGCCCCGGCCGGGGACCACAGTACACACACCCGTAGGTCTGTAACTGTCGACATGCATAGTGGCATTAAGCCACGCCTGGAGCAATCTGTCTATCCTTGCATCTTGTTTATTTTATTTGACCCAATGTGTTTAGATTCAAATTAAATATTACTTAGCTTCTTGACTTCATTCAACTTCTTGTTCATTTTACTCTACATTTGTTTGTGTACATAATCCATTGCAAAAGGAGATACAACAACATGAAAAGGTTGGGGCACCACCCTGATGACCCCATATAACTGAAGGTTTGTATGAAATAAATAAGCTTGTAACAAGTTGCTGTGATTTCTTTTCTGACCCAAAGATGACCAAACCGTTGGTCATATGGCTTCTAGACAGGAATGGGCAAGTTCAGGAAGGCAGACAACAGAAGTGATGTCAGAAGTGGAATGGCTGTCTGTCTTCAATTCTTGGCGGAAGAGAAAAAGCTTTAGCAAACAGCACCAACCCCTGGCCCTTGAGATGTCTCTCAAGCGCATGCGCGTGACATTACATATGTTAATTTACTTGATTGTATATTATTGTGCAAGACAACTGGTTGTATTGTATTGTAATATCTTCTGTTGATTGAATTCTTGCTGTCTCACTAAAATAAAATTTACACGAAAGTACTGTAGGGACTGTTCCATACTGATTTCTCTATGTTGGCAGAACACTCATAAACAATTTGGTGAAAGCTCTGCCTTAATTTCATTTACAATTATAGAAATGTTTTTTTTTTTCCACAGAGTATTCTACAACAAAGAAAATTTTGATATCTCTGTGATTTAAGAAAGGCGATCATAAAAAATAGGGCCTATGCTTTTGTGCTTTTAAATTTGCATTGACAGACTCCCAGTAATTGATGTTAACAAAACATTAAAACATATTAATCAAACTGGTGCTTTAAATTATATTGCTGGTAAGAAACACTAGACCAAGGAAAATTTAAAGACAGATTACTTTTTCTCTCGACACTAACCATACTTGTCATAAACCGCTGGTCAACGAGTATGCTTGTCCAGCAAGAACTTGCGGTTGGTGTGGGTAGTAACTCCACGTTTTATATGAAGTCACTGTATAGGGCCTGCTACATACCATCATAAACCATAAGTTCCATCAGCAGCGCTGCCTTGGTAGTACTGAATTGAAGACGTGGACATGCTATATAATTTTATGAATTATGCCATTATTATTTTTATGTTTTAACTTCAAAACCCAAGGTGATAATGATGATGGGTTACCTAAACACAAATCATTACAGAGGGTCATTATAAAGTCCCCAGTCATTAATTAATAATAATTAATGGAATAATGATTTGTCTGTGACACTGATTTGAGCTGCTATAGAATAAATTCTTTGTCTATATGTGTGAATTTCTGCTCTTGCCTAAAACCACCACTACCCATTCTTTTTGTTTATTGACATTAAACTCCAGGCAATTTAGAATACATTGAACCAGTCTATTTACCGTATTATTGTAATAAAACCAGTCATGAAGACCAGTCTCTCAAAGGTCTTCATAATATGAGATGTAAGTGCCACTGGTTGTAGTCATTAGGTGAAGAGGTGCCTGCCTTTTTTTGGAACAGGAACAATACAAGATATTTTCCACAACAGTGGCAGTTTCTGGAGCCATAGGGACAGACTGAACAGGTGCAAGAATATACTGTACCATAATTTTGGTCAGCACAGGCCTTAAGAACTCAAGAACTAACTCCATCTGGTGCCATTGCTTTTTCTATGTGTAGCTTCCTCAGTTGTCTTCCTTCTTAATCTTCAGTTATGGACAGCCCATTCGGATGGCCAGAGGTGAAATTGTCACAGACCATTCCAGTAGACATCGTAGGACTTATTGATGTAGTAGTGATGATGAGGGCAGACTGGTCCTTGAAAGAAGGTGGCAGTGGCAGGAAAAATCATTTTAAAAAATTGGTTCAGGATGTTAACTTTATCCATATACTGTTGTGAAGGAGTAGTGGGAGGATAAATTACATTTAACAAGAGAAATGTGCATAAAAAGGCTCATAAAGGTGTAAAGAGTTGGTGTCCCATACTGCACACATCCTTGTTTTTTCCCAGATGTGGATTTGTTTGGAGAAGATGGTGATACTGGTGACGTCTGCTACACACTGGGAGTGGTGAATAGTCCTGCTCCCATCTGGACATTATACAAAACCTAGAAGGGACACGGGATGGTGGAATGGATGTTTATTAGCATTTGATCAGAGCTGGTATTCTTCTTCAGGGTCTTTTCTGTGATCAAAACAGACAGATATGACTTCTCTAGCTTCTCCTTACAACACATTTCTGTGATTCATTCATTTCAGTCTGCTGGAATAGGTGAGACAATCTAACATGGTTTTACCTCTGCACAGTTTTGGATACCACAATGACACAAATTAGCCACAAGGAACAATGTCTACACAATATATCATATGCAAGTTATATTGATAACACCAAAAAGCTACCTTCTGATAGATGTAAATCTTTCATTTTCTCTATATAAATGCATGACACTTTGAAAGCAACTGTGTGATTCATCAGAAGGACATTTAAATGAAAAAGCGGGAGGTTTAATAGTTAACTTTCATTCAGCAAGTCCTTTAATAGAAAATGTTGTAACAACTCATGATGCAGAACCAGAAATCAAATGTAACACAATCTTAAAATATTATGCAGGAATACTATCATTGAAAGACAAGAAATTAGAAAATCTCTAATCTTGAAAGGTAAGAATGAGGGAAAGCACATAGAGTTGTCTCAAATTTTGATACATTGTATATGTGTTTCATCCAGTTTGAGGTAAAAACAAGGAAAATAATGGGCATGCTGTCATTCATTTAGAACGAAAGGCTGATGTATAGGAGAATGGCACATTGCTGTCCTCAGAGATGATTTACTCTGACAGCGACATATTTCATATTTGTTCAAACTGACATCTTTAAAACCACTAGAGTTCACAATCTATATGTTGCCAACAGGTGTTTGGAAAATAAGAGGTTAAAAATATCCTTATTTCCTATCTCTATCACTCACTGAAAGTCCTTGGTGCTGTTTGTATCAAACCAGAGTGACTGGAAAAACTCCATGTACAGAATGGTTCCAGATGCTTTCTGAAACAGTTTAAGTCATTTGTTGACTCCTTGCCACATTGCATACACTACATGCCATCTGCCAGCAGTGGCCCAACATGAAGTGAGATTGGTGCTTTCAGGGTATTTTTGGACACAATTTGTTTTTCATATTAGAATTGAAAATATTCAGAAGAAAGCCATGTACTGTATCTTGAACTCCTGAAAGGATTGAAATCTGCTATTTGCACCGTTAATCTTATTTGATGTGCATTTCTTTTAATAAGTTAATTGTACATTGCAAGCACGCATTCCCACTTATGGATAATTCAGTAACCTTTTTCTGGAAACTGGCAAACCCACATTTTCAGCTGTATCTAATTGCTTCAGCATTACTTGATTTGCTTTTGAACAAATTACAGCTGAGCCAGATCATCAGCATTATTCATTAAGTCTACATCGCTTCAGACATTGCATTTTTTAACCCCTATACATGGATTCTTAATAGGATGAACTTAACATTAGACAAGCGACGCACATCCGCAATATGAGATTTTATTGAGGTCATTCAATTTCCATTTCTATTTGCACAGAAAATCTTGAAAAGCTGTTAAAATATCTACTTGTTTATATTGAAACTGCATTGAAACACTATGCCTGATTGGCAAGGAGAGGTCAAGGCTAGACGGGGCAAAGGGCTGTCATGCAAAAAAGAAGGAGAAGAGCTCAGTAGTGTCCTTACTTAATTCAAGGAAATCACACAGGAACTAGAGAGGCCCTCCGCGTACTAGTGTAAGCAATAAGGGAGTGGTATTCCATACATGTTTTAATGGTTCTTTACAAATAGAAGTGAAGGTGTGAGGTCATGGGGTTCTATAAGAAAAGCACAACTCCCTCTGATCAATAGCTGTCAGCAAACTGTTTCTATCTGAGATGTTGACTCATATTATGGAGGACAGCTTGCAAAGGACAAATGAGGGGTACATTGAGAAAAGACTGTTGAGGATGGAACTGCCAGGCAAGAGGAAAAGAGGAAGGCCAAAGAGAAGGTTTATGGATGTGGTGTGGAAGGAAATGAAGGCAGTCAATATGGAAGAACATTATGTAAAAGACAGGAATAGATGGAGACAGATGATTCACAGTGGTGACCCCTAAATGGGGAAGCTGAAAGAAGAAGAAACAGCTTGCAGGCTGGAGCTGCAGAGGATGCAGGTCTGGTCAGGTTGGGGATCATTTACTGGTTGCCACACCCACCATACAACAAAACAGCTTGGGATCTTGGTTGGCAACCCCCAGACAGATACACAGTCCAGATATACCCCCAGGAATTTACCATCTATCTCCCACAGCCAGGTTTTACATGAGCATCCCCTTGGCCTGGTCCAGCCACTCGGTCCTCAACAGTGAGGATCCTGTGTGCAAGATCACCCTTAGGGAATCGCACCACATTGCTGCAGTGTTGTAACTGACACTCCCTCAAAATGCAGGTACTTCATTCAGGACTCCGTGAGCAACTGTTCGTTCAACACAAAGTCAAACCAGTGGTACCCAAGGATTCTCCAAAGAGGCTTAGTACTGAACGAGTCCAGTCTTCATTTCAGGTCACTGGATAGTGTCCATGTCTCACAACCATGTAGCAATACAAGAAGCACCAATACTCTAAAGACTTGGACCTTTGTCCTTTTGTAAAGATATCAGGAGCTTTATACTCCTTTTACTTAATCACCTCATGATTGCCCCATGCTCTCACAATCCATCTACTGACTTCACAGGAAGACTCAAAAGAGACATGAATGTTGTTGCCGAGGTAAGTAAACCTCTCAACAAGGTCAACACTCACTCCTCAGACAGACACACTGCTGATGGCTGTGCCCAAGAGGTCATTAAAGGCCTGGATTTTTTTTTTTTTCTAGGACACTGAGACACCTTGTTCAGTCTCTCGATAACCTTGATCAGAGCCTCCATTGACTCTGTGAAGATCACAGCAACATCAGCTGAGTCAAGATCAGTGAATCTTTCTTCACCAACAGATGCCCCACAGCCTCTGGACTTCACAAACTTGCCCAACACCCAGTCCATGCAAACATTGAACTGATTAGGAGCAAGAACACACCCCGACAAACCCCAGAACCAACTACGAAAAATGCAGAGGTTCTGCCTCCACTCTGCACAGTACTCACAGTACCAGTGTACAGGCTGGCCATGATATCCAGGAACTTTGGACAGATACTGCAAAGTCTCAGGATGTCCCACAGGGTAGCTCGATCAACTGAGTCGAATGCCTTACAAAAATCAATAAGGGCAGCTAGGAAACTCTGCCGATATTTGCGTTTGCACTCAAAGAGAACACCCAGTGCCAGGACTCCCCAGGTCACTGGTGGGTGAGCAGTTAGCAAGTGATCACGAATCCTACTGAGGATGACCATAGCAAGTATCCTACCCAGGACTAAGAGCAGTGTTATCCCAGTGTAGATTCAAGATTCAAGATTCTTTATTTGTCACATGCATAGTTTATACAGGACAACACACAGTGAAATGCATCCTGATCCACTTATCAAAACTGTGCAAAGTTAGAAGAATATCAGTGAGATTAACAAAAAAAGTCCTAGATTGAAAGATAACAGCATAATAGAACATAATAAATAAGTAAAATTAGGTGAATAAAGTAAAAGTGTAGTTGCCTGTAGTTGCCGCAATCCAGGTTATCACCCTTCCCTTTCCAGATAGGGACGACAAGCCCCATTTTCCAGTCAGTTTTGATAATGCCTGTCTCACAAATGGAAGCAAAGTTTGCTTGCAATGTAAAAAAGACAGCCTTGCCACTATCCTAGAGAAGTTCACCCCAATGCCATAGATCCCTGTACCCTTGTCTACCGTCAGCTGATTCACCACCTGTGCAATCTCAGTGAGACTGAGTGGTTCACAGCTAATTGGAGTATCAGTCTCAAGAACCATGGACCCAGAGATCCTCTGGCAGAGGATTCATGAGACCCCTAAATACTGAACTGGGATTCAGGTTTTTGTGTATGCCTGTGATTGCCAGAGGAATCTATCGTAGTTTGGTATAACAGTCTCTTTGTTGAGAGCAGGAAGCAGGTAGTGAGAATGATGTACACAACTTCCTAAATCACTGGTCTTAACCTCCCTACAGTTAATTCATTCTCCCTCTGTAGGATAAGAGATATGGCTATTATGATCATATCTAACATGTTATACCAATCACTTTCTGATCACTCTAGTCCCATCTGGTAAAGGGCTTAGGTCAGTCAAGACCAGGACAAACAGATTCACACCAGTATACATGTTTATACTGCTGTTTAATTAGCATAAACTTGACCATAGAAAAATGAGTTCATACAATATTGCATTTACTTACTTACCTATTTACTTATTCCTGATTCCAGAAGCAATTCTAGGTATTGACTAATAAGTAACCCCTGAGAGAGGTTCAAAAGTCACCCATCCCATTGAGTTTAGCACCTAGAGAATTACTTGTAATTATTCAACTACCAGAAAGATGGACATGCAAGCAATTACAGTGGACAAAGTTAAGAGAAAGAAAATGAGAGCTAAGTTTAGAGTATCGTAGGTGATGAATCACTAATCAATCGGACAAGCTGTAAGTTAGCAAGCCACCCCAGCTGATATTTAGGCGTTAGACCCTGTTTGGTTTGGCTTGGTGGGATGGCTAGGGTTTGCCTTTGTGGTTTTTATTTATCTCTCACCAGTGTAGTTAAATTCACATTCACTATTAATAATGATACAATTTTTGCCATTTTTTTCTGGGTTCAAGAGCATCCCCATTAAAAAATATTCAAATTATGTTTGCTATAAAAAAAATATATATATTAATTGCATGTTTGTGTTTCAGATAAGAAATATAATAAATATGTTTCATATAGTACCTTCAACAGCAAATACATTTGTAGTGAGCTCAAACAGTAGCTCACTATGAAGAAGAGTCACTT
The DNA here is from genome assembly GCF_016835505.1 of Polypterus senegalus. NCBI lineage: Eukaryota > Metazoa > Chordata > Cladistia > Polypteriformes > Polypteridae > Polypterus > Polypterus senegalus. Next base: position 82,908,422 of record NC_053156.1, on the reverse strand, counting down.
TAGCAGTCACAGCTTGGATTAGGCACCTGAGTTGAAGGAGCTCTTCTTTGGGTTGACTGGCTCAGACAATTGCTTTCTACACTCCTCATGTGGTGTTGAAATACGCTTGTGTCTTGGGAACCTGGTGAGGATGATTTGTGTGAATAGTGAGAAAATAGTTATAATCACACAGCAACATGGATTTACCAAGGACAGACAGTATGAGAAGTTCCTTTCCACAGATTCTGCAAATTCTGCTTAATGAGGTTTAGATGGAACAAACCTCTTTGTAAAGAAGAGACACCCTATTGGTCAGGAGCCAGAGTTCATGCCCTGGGAGGTTAGGGAGTGCTGACTGAACAGAGAGGACTAGATACGCATTCACAACTCAGTCTACAAAACAAGATAAATTATAAACTGCATGTGCAGTAATTAAACATGCAGTCCAGTAAAAAAAATATGCAGAAGAGTTAATTTAATGTGAAAGGTCAAATTAAATTTGCATGGAAAACAGTTTCTAAGCTACTGTTTGGGATATATATGTCCTTAGTTTTGAGTTGACTAATAGGACCACAGGAGCATGGCTTGGGAAATCAAACCAGCTAAAGGGCAGATGTAAGGATAGATCTCCAGAAGGATGGTGCTGAAAAGCATAATCACAGTCTGCAAAGAGTTGTGTTTTAACAATTCTAAAGATATCCACCCATTCCTTCAACCTTCATATCAGTTGAAGGCAAATGAACACCAAATCCATTTGCTGAATAAACACATATGGTATGATGGATGGCCGGCAGCTCAACCCGGCCGACACAACCAGGGCGCTAGTTGGCGACTTCCCTGCAGCCACAGGGCACCATGGAAGATGGAGTTCAGCTTCACAGCCCTGCTGGGTACTATAGGTGCCGCCGTGTGACACTGCAGGAAGACGCAGGGATTTTTGTTTCCCATATAGCCCGGAAGTACTCCCAAGTCATGGGGACGGAAGAACAGAAGTACTTCCGGGCTGAAGAAAAATGTAATTCTCCATCTGACCTGGAAGTGCTAACAAGTCACGTAAACAGAAGAGGAGAAGCCCTTCCGGGTCAAGGACTATATAAAGGACTGGTGGAGACCCAGCAAAGGAGCCAGAGTTGGGAGGGAGTGTGACAGAGCTGCTGGGAGGAGAGGAGGAGAATTATTATATTATTGATTATTGATTTATTGTGTATTGTGGTGGTGGTGGTGCTTGAAGGCACATTATATCAAGGAGAAAATAAATTCAAATATTTCCTGGTGCTGTTACCTGGTGTCTTGGATGTTTGTCTATTGGGTTTGAGGAGCGGCACCGCCCTCTAGTGTCACAATGGTTAATTTGAATAAACTACACACAGCATATCTTAACACTACAGATTCAAATAAAGTCAGCACTAACACATTGCAGTGCCTTCAAATATGAATGGTCAATCAGAAGTAATGAATCTGCTGACCTGAAGACAAGTTTCAGTGAAAAACTGACAAGAGTTACAGCAATAGTGAGTTTTCAATTTCTGATGGACCAAAAAGACACTTGACAAAATCAATTACAGTCACAGTAGTTAAGTAAACAGCAAAAACTGTACCACAGATCTCCAGGGAAACAATTTTTAACATATAAAAAAGATTTGGTTTGGAGTTTGCAGATGATACCAAGATAGGTGGATTGGCAAATAATCTGGAATCCATTGAATTATTACAGATGGAAATTTACAGCATACAGGCTTGGGCTTATTTGTAGCAGATAAAGTTTAATGCCAGTAAATGTAACATATTACACATAGGAAGTAAAAATGTTAGGGTTGAATACACAATGGGAGGTCTGAAAATTGAGAGTATACCTTATGAGAAGGATTTAGGAGTCATAGTGGACTCGACACTATCAACTTCCATACAGTGTTCAGAAGCCATTAAGAAGGCTAACAGGATGTTCGGTTATTTAAAGTAGCACAATGTTATGGTTAAGCTTATAATGCACTGGTGAGGCCTCATCTGGAGTACTGTGTGCAGTTTTGGTCTCCAGGCTACAAAAAGGACATAGCACTGCCGGAAAAAGTCCAGAGAAGAGTGACTAGGTCAATTCCACAGCTACAGGGGATGAATTATGAGGAAATAATAAAAGAGCTGAGCCTTTTCAGCTTAAGAAAAAGAAGATAAAGAATTGAAAAGAAGATAAAGATATGATTGAAGTGTTTAAGGTTATGAAGGGTAATGAAGGGGGTACAGTGGACCAAGACTGTTAATTTAAAAGGAGTTCATCAAGAATAAGGGGACACAGTTGGAAACTTGTTAAGGGTAAATTTTGCACAAACATTAGGAAGTTTTTCTTTACACAGAGAAACATAGCTACTTGGAACAAGCTACCATGCAGTATCATATACAGCAAGACTTTAGGGTCTTTTAAAACAAGACTTGATGTTTATTTAGAAGAATTAAGTGGATAGGACTGGTGAGATTTGTTGGTCTGAATGGTCTGTTCTTGTCTAGATTGAGCTAATGTTCTAAAAGTTATATTGAGCACTCTCTTAGTCATGATGAAATCAATAAAGATCCACCTAAGATCTTCTTATTCAAAGACATGGTACAGCTCATGAGAAAAAGAAACATAACTAGTACTATGCATTATAAACTAATAGATAAAATTTACGCTTAGTCTCTGTAAAGTAAATACTGATCGATGCCATATGTTTATGAAATGCAATCACAAAACCCACAAGCCTAAAATAACCAAACTACTTCCTTCAGCGCCACCAAAGTATGTTACTTCAGCTTCAGAAGTGTAATTTCATGATAAATGGATTAAGGTTTGTCAGCAATTACCAGACCAGGGGCCTCATGTATAAATGGTGCGTACGCACAAAAAATGTTATGTAAGCCTGTTTCCACACTCACATCTCGATGTATAAAACCTAAACTTGGCGTAAAGCCATGTACTTTTTCACTTCAGCTAAATGCTTGGCGTACACAAGTTCTCCACTCAGTTTTACAAACCGGCGGCACCCATCATCAAAGCAGTGCTTTTGTTCCAGTGTGGTTTTCCTTTCTTTTTTAGATTCACATCCCTGACGCAGCTTTATCAAATACACTGAAATTAACCACATATTGTTTATTAATTTAAGGCTTCTTATTGTAATTAACCTGTAACAATATAATGACCCACGGAATGGCCAAACTATTCCAAATACCATAGCTGCTTTAGCATTGTTACTCTCACTGCACCTTCTTTTTCTCTTTCAGCTGCTCCCATTAGGGGTTGCCACAGTAGATCATCTTTTTCCATATTACTCTCACTGCACCACTCAGAGTATTTATATCACTGTATCTGAGTGTGGAATCACAGCTCTAGCCTATTTGAACTGCTCTCGTGCGACAAACGCTTCAGAGCCTTTCTTGTACTGACCTCGCATTCAGAAACAGTTTCATCCCAAGAACTATAAACACACTCAATCAGTCCATCAAGTGCTCCTTGTAGAACTGTTTGTAATAATAAGTACAATTACCTCAATGTAAACTTGCGATACAGTTATAATATTGCACAACCTGAGCCACTTTATAAAGCGCGTATTTACATATGATGATGATATTTTTAAGATGAAATGCAGCAAAATATGTTTATTACATTATACAGATCAAATGTTAACCTCATTTAAATAATCTATATTGTTAATAATAAAACATGTGAGGACACGGTGTCACAGTGCTAGCAAGGAGCTGGCGCCACGTTCAGGGATTGTTTCTGACTCGTGCTGTATTCTTGCTGGGGCTGGCGCAACACTGGAAGGATAGATGGATAGAATAATTAAACATTTACTACGAAGATATTTCAATGTTCCTTAAAAATTTTGAAGAATTGGAGTTCTAAGCTTACAGATAGCTTAACGTCTATTACAAAGCTTATTGTGTGGCGATTGGGTACTTAAAGAAAGAAAAGGAAGGACAGGAATTGGGCGTTAGTACTTTTGAAAGAGTCAGTACTGCTGCAATAAATTATTTCATTGAAGGCCGTGCACGGAGCAGCAAGCATCTTGCGTGAGGCAGGAACAATCTCTGGACGGGGCAGCAGCTCGTCACTAGCATTGTGCCACCTTGTTCCCATGTTTAATACATGCTTTAATTGATATGATATGAATACTGAAATTATATTAAGTATACATCTCAGTATTTAAATTATTCAGTGAGCTGTAATATCATGAATGTAAATGGATTTTGTGTCCTGTCAGAGGAAGAGAAAGCCCGTTTAAGAAGCACATAGTGATTCACACACATACAGCACATAGAACACATACAAAACAAAGTATTTAACATGCTACTTTAGTTACAATGGGATTTGAGGAACTAGTGAATTAAATGATTTTAAGATGAAGTTTATGATGTTCTACTTTAATGACATGATCTACATGATTAAAGTAGAAATTTTGAGATTAAAGTTGACATTTCAAGCTTTGTTCCCCACTGTGCAGTACTGTACCGTAATAAGCTTTTATATGACACTCAGATGGTGGGGTACAACTCACCTTTTCACGGCAACTTTGACATCTAACAACTTATTTTTTATTTCGGGCACTGTGCAACTTTGTGAACTTGAGCTTTTGAGTTTCTCTGACACTTTATGTCACTCGATCAACTTACTTTTGTTGTTTATATCACTGTTTAAACCAACAAATTTTACGTTTTTCTTTGCCTCCACTTGGTATTCGTTGAAATTTTCCTATTTTCACCCCCGTGCTTTTACCATTGCCTTTTCACAGAACGCTGAGCTTAAGGGCTATTTACATTGATTTGCATATTCAAAGAAGCCTAATTCTGGGAGGAGTTGGGGAGTGGCAGCAGGCATGTGCACGTGCATTACTTTTCATGCTGACCAGGATTTATGTAGTGGAAGAACGCGGAAGTTGGCGAACGCATAGATTTATGCATCAGGGTTTTTTGTGCGTATGCACATTTCCACTTTTCTCCATACTCCATGTTATAGTGTGAATTCTACGCGTAATGCATGAGGCCCTAGGACAATACTCACAAAACACAGTTACAACACTATGAGAAACCATACGAGAAGAATTGCCCTAGAAATAAACTACCATCAGAATTCAGCAAAATTATGGATTCCAGAAATGAGTTTCCACAGTTAAACAAAACAAAATCTCACACTTCATCTAGGATAGGCATATTGTCATTATGCACTCATGCCAATTAAAATGTGAAAGAAAATTGTAATGGTTCACACCAAAGAATTAATATGATTTAGGGAAACCCCTTTCAATCTCTGTCTTCATTCCAAATATGAGTAACATTCATCAAGGTAATTTTTGTGTCTTCAGATGACTAAGGACTATGATCTGCGAGTCATAGATATAGAGATATGGTGGCCAGGAGGTTCAGTCTCGAAGCTGCTTTCACTAATTAGTGACAAATTAGTGACTTTGATAGAGTTGAATGAGGGGGCCACCATGACTGGAAATCACTATCTGGTGTAATAAGTTGAGACTTGAGGCGTGAAAAGGTTTGGGGCAGCCACCCGTTTAATTCGGTTTCCTGGCTGCAAACGCACTTGAGACATCATAGTCAAGTTTACACAACAGAGTCCAAAACAGAACTGCCTGCCAGAGCAAAGGCAGTGGGCTTTATAGTACAGAGGGTGGAAGTGATGTCGTCCTCTGGGCCGGAACAGGAAGTGACCTTATCCTTGGGGCCGGAACCGGAAGTGATGTGTCCTTCCTGGAAATGGCTGCTCCTGGTGGGATTTCCCGGGTAAGACCTGCAGAGAACTCAGAAAGAGCGTCAGCGTACCCCGCTCCCCCCTGGGCAGATGTATAATCAGTATTTTCTAAGCCCTTCAGCTGCCCCCCATGCACACGTGTGTGACAAGACTCCCCCCTCAGCCCAGACCCGTCGGGTCGGGCGACCTGCACCGAGAGGTCGTGGGCCCGGAGAGGGCATCGGCGTTGGCATGAAGAGACCCCTGACGATGAACAAGCGTATACTTGTACTGCTGCAGGTCAAGAAACCACCTCGTGACTCGTGGATTCGACTCCCTGTGAAGGGCCATCCACTTCAGAGGTGCATGATCCGTCACCAGAGTGAACATGCGACCCAAGAGGTAGTACCGCAGCTGAGTCACCGCCCATTTGATCGCCAGAGCCTCTTCTCCACCGCCCGCGTACCTGGTCTCCCTGTCCAACAGTTTCCGGCTCAGGTACATAACGGGGTGTTCAACACCGTCGACGCTTTGGCTCAACACGGCTCCCAAGCCTGTGTCCGACGTCCGCCTGGAGGACAAAAGGGAGAGAAGTTAGGGAGATTAAGATAGGTGCTGAAGTCAGAGCCCTTTTTAAGTCACTGAATGCAGCCCCCGCTTTATCAGACCATACCACCATATTGGGAGCTCTTTTCTTTGTCAAATCGGTCAAGGGCGCCGCTCTCGGAGAAGCGAGGCACAAACCGGCGGTAGTACCCGGCTAAACCGAGAAAGGATTGGACCTGCCGCTTGGTTTGCGGACGGGGCCAGGCCAGTATGGCTTGCAACTTGGAACACTGTGGTCTCACAGTACCCCGGCCCACTAGGTAGCCCAAATATTTGGCTTCTTGCAACCCAAGAAACATTTCTTGGGGTTGATCCGAAGCCCGGCCTCCCTAATGTCCGTAATACTGCTGTGACCTGCTGTATGTGTTCCTTCCAGGTGCTGGAATAGATGACAACGTCATCCAGATAGGCAGCACAGAACGAGTTATGGGGCCGGAGCACTTTGTCCACCAGACGCTGAAAAGTCGCAGGCGCCCCGTGTAACCCGAATGGAAGGACACGATACTGCCAGTGTCCGCTAGGAGTGCTAAACGCGGTCTTTTCCTTCGCGGACTCCGTTAAAGGAACCTGCCAGTACCCTTTTGTCATGTCAAGTGTAGTCAAGAATTTGGCTGGTCCCAGTCTCGAGGAGATCATCCACGCGAGGCATGGGATAAGCATCAAATCGGGAAACTTGGTTGAGCCGACGGAAGTCATTGCAAAACCTCCAACTGCCGTCAGGCTTAGCAATCAAGACGATGGGACTGGACCAGGGACTACTACTTTCCTCGATTACTCCTAGTTCCAGCATTCGCTTGATTTCCAGTTCCACTTCAGCGCGTTTTGCCTCCGGGAGTCTGTAGGGTCGCTCACGGACGATCACCCCCGGGTCAGTCAATATGTCGTGCGCAATCAGAGAGGTCCGACCTGGCTGCTCACTTACCACCTCTGGGACGGAGCGGATAGCTGCCTCGAGCTCCTTTTTCTGTCTGGGAGATAGCTGCTCGCCGAAATTAAGGGAACTTACTTCAGCGAAGAGAGAGCAGGGCTGTCGGGATCCCTCTCCTTCCACGGTTTCAGCAGGTTTACATGATACACTCGCTCAGCTGGTCGGCGATTGGGCTGTTTCACCAAATAGTCGACCAATCCCTTCCTCTCCTTAATTTCGTAGGGGCCTAGCCAATGTGCGAGCAGTTTAGAGTGAGAAGTAGGTACCAACACCATGACGATCCCCGTTGGAACTCCGGAGAGTCGTGCCACGGTCATAAAGGCGGTCCTGTGCTGATTGTGCCTCCTCTATATGACTTTTTAGAATCGGTCTAATTGCATCAAATCTATCGCGCAATTGGGCGATATATTCCAAAATATTAGTGGAGGGTTGTGCCTCCCCTTCCCAACCCTCTTTTAAAATATCTAATAATCCCCGGGGTTGTCTTCCGTACAATAATTCAAACGGAGAGAAACCCGTAGAGGCTTGAGGAACTTCCCGGTAGGCAAAGAGGACAAGGGGGAGGAGTTGGTCCCAATTCCTCCCATCCTTGCTGACTACCTTACGTAGCATTTGCTTGAGAGTTTGGTTAAATCTCTCCACTAGCCCATCGGTTTGAGGATGATACACCGAGGTCTTTAAATGCTTTATTTTCAGTAACTTGGCAGTCTCCTTGAGCGTTTCCGAGGTAAAGGCGTTCCTTGGTCCGTCAGGACTTTCTAGGAATGCCCACCCGCGAAAAGACTCCTACTAGTTCCGTGCAATATTTTTGTGGTAGCCGGCGCAATGGAGCGGCTTCAGGGAATCGGGTTGCATAATCCACGAGGACGAGTATATATTTATATCCTCGGGCTGAGGGTTCTAGGGGTCCTACTATGTCGACCCCAATCCTGTCAAAGGGAACGTCAATGAGGGAAGGGGACCAGAGGAGCACGGTCCCTCCTAGGAATTTGCCGCAGTTGACACTCCGGACAGGAGACGCAAAAGAGGCGAACCTCCTCGTTAATCCCCGGCCAAAAAAAACGGAGCTTAATTCGATCTAGTGTTTTGTCGGAGCCGAGATGGCCTCCAAGAAGGTGGGAGTGTGCTAACTCTCAGATCTGCCGCCGGTAGGTTCGCGGGACTAGCAACAACTTCCGGACCTTCCCCTCATGTTCAGCGATCCGATACAACAAATCATTATCAATGACAAAGTGAGGTCCCTGTGGCATGGGCTGATGAGTGCGTTTCAGAGAGTCGTCATTCCACTGTTCTCTCTTGAAAGAAGCCGGAGTTGCTTTAAACTGAAAGTGTAATTCAGAGAGTGGGTCCGGTCTGACCTCAAGGGGCGGAGATTCCTCCCTCGCTGCCGGGGCGCTGGTGGATGACGTAGCAGCCCGCAACGGTCCGGGAGTGCCTTCGTCATTCTCTTGGCCTTCCGCCCCACTCCCTGTCAGCTGATTACACGGTGTGAAAGCAGCTTGAGATGAGTCTTTGTCATCTATAACGAGGCCATAAGTTTTCCAGGGAATGCTTTTTAGGCTACCGCTGTTGCTATTAGACCAGTCCGCCCGAGGATTACGGGAAACAGAGGATCCGGGTGCACCGCCACGGTAAGTAGTCGAAGGGTTCCTCCGAGACATACGTAACACCGGGCGGTTTTGTACGTGCGGATATCTCCGTGTATACATGTGATACTGGTCTTTGTTTTAATCCATTGTTGCGGTAGCACAAAACGGCGAGCAACGACAGACACGTTACTGCCGGAATCAAATAGGGCTGTTACTTTGTGTCCGTTCACTAGAAGCTCCCCCGTATGTTTGTCTGCCAGGGGATTGCTAAGGGCACACAAACAACCCCGCCCTTGTCCCCTACGGTCCGCCTTATTCCCCGACAGGTCGCAGGCCAGACGGTCCGGCGACTTCGGAACAAGCTCTGGATTGCATGGAGGGGACGGCTTCAGTGGGACATAACTCCCGGGTAGTCCACAAAGCAGCTGTTCTGCCCTCCCAGGTTTCACAGCCGGCCTTGGTGTTTTTAGGAGCTGTAGTAGCTCGTCCATTGAATGAAATTCACCCCAGGCCGGCTGGGCAAAGTCCTGGGGTAGGTGTTGTAACAGCAAAAAACAGGCCACTTGCTGTACTATTTGTAAGGGGTTTAAGTCAAATGGTCGTAGCCACTGCCCCACCTGTTGCCAGAGAGCCATAGCCTGCTCTGACAACCCTTTACTTGGGTTAAACTCCAAGTTTAATATTTCTTTTACCTGCTGGCCTGGGGATAACCCATCATTAACAGGGCCTTGGTCCTGATGGCGGCTCGGCTTTCCTGCCCAGGAGAGCATACTGAGCTACTCGTGTGTGTTCCCCAGAGGCCAGCCCACGCCTGTGGGTCCCCTCTACCTTCTCCACAAGATGGGTTGTTAGCCCCGGGTTATGCTCGTGGAGCAGAGCCTGCACCGCGTCCTTCCTGACCCCCCGGCGCACTCCCTGCCCCGAAACTCGGCCCCGGTACTCACCCACCTGGTTCCTTGTAAGGTCGTGTCCCGGGTTCTTCAGGGACACCATCCTGCCGACTACGCCACTGTAATAAGTAGAGACTTGAGGCGTGAAAAGGTTTGGGGCAGCCACCCGTTTAATTCGGTTTCCTGGCTGCAAACGCACTTGAGACATCACAGTCAAGTTTACACAACAGAGTCCAAAACAGAACTGCCTGCCAGAGCAAAGGCAGTGGGCTTTATAATACAGAGGGCGGAAGTGATGTCGTCCTCTGGGCCGAACAGGAAGTGACCTTATCCTTGGGGCGGAACCGGAAGTGATGTGTCCTTCCTGGAAATGGCTGCTCCTGGTGGGATTTCCCGGGTAAGACCTGCAGAGAACTCAGAAAGAGCGTCAGCGTACCCCGCTCCCCCCTGGGCAGATGTATAATCAGTATTTTCTAAGCACTTCAGCTGCCCCCCATGCACACGTGTGTGACACTGGGTATAGCCGTTTCCTGCCATCACAGCTCATTGCATTCCTCTGCTGATCTGTCATTAAAGACTAAAGCGTTTGCTCATTGTCTGGAGCCTTTTTCATGACTTGTTCACTGTTGATGACCCCTCGTAGACCATTAGACTCCAGATGGTAGAAAAGCTGTAGCATTCATCAATTCTTGCCATCCTCACTACCACACCAAGTTCATGATCCAAGGGAAGAAGTCCATGGCAAATCATAGTAATAGATCTCTCAGTGTCCCTCAATATGCATCGAAATAGTCAGTGCCTTTTTTGGAAATGAACGGACAATTATTGATCATAACAAAATCCTGCATTATAATTAAAGAAACAGTTGTCTTGCAAAAATAAGTAAAAGGAAAGGGTAAATAAATTTTGATTATATAAAATGTCATCTAAGAAGTGCTGTGTATTGAAGCTGTTGTCTACCAACCTGACAATGAAATGTTTTTTGAACCATGGAAAGCATGTGCATACTGTATCTGAGAAACCATTGTCACCTTCACAGGACAAATGAAGAAATCAACACAAAACAGAATACATACATTCTGCACCTACCAGTTCACAACAGTAGAGATGTGACGTTAATGACAACACTAAACTGGCCTGACATTAGTGACTGTTGGTGTAGGTGTTTGAATTTCTTGTGATAGACACCACATCCAAATTTTATTCCTGTCTTTGCACTTGATTTTGCTAGGGAAGGCATCAATTCCTTGCAACTTTAGGTAAATTTTGCATTGTGTTTGACAGAGAAGTAGGGCAGCATCATGTTTAAAATGAAAAGACTGCCTATACACACTTAAACACAGGCCTATATGACCACCCATTCATCCTTCCACTGATGCATTATTTATATTGTACGTAGACAGTAATGGTGCAAAACAAAAAACTGCCTTAGTTGAGGTGTTAGTCTATAATTTTCATTGTAACTTTTACTATTTTTATGTACCTTTTATGAGGAAGAGCCAAGATTAAGGACAAACCAAGAATTCTGTAATGGACAAAGACAATTTGCAATTGTATAGTAATGAAATTTGCTGAGCAGCAGTTTTTGTTTTAATGATACTCACTAATTTTATTAGTATTTAAAACGTAGTTCCTCTTACAGTTCTTTAACATTCCAGTCCTTTTCATTAAATTTTATTTTTGGTAACTGCTTATACTCAAATTCAGTGAGTTAATTTATACCTTGATTAAAAAAAGATAGTTAACAAAAGTTAATCAGCTCAGCTGACAAGCAACACTGTTTAATTACAGCAATTTAAATCTTTTGCCATTGACATAATTTAACACAGCTGGAAACACTGAATATGCAGTAATAAAAGGCAATTTTTCTAATGCACTGCTTATAATATATACACACATATATTAATATGATTATTTTGAGAAATGTAATATCAATCATCTCCAAAAAGATATTTGCCTGAAAGTATATTTTCAGTGCTTCCTCAGAATAAGTGTTGACCTTCAATGAGCTGATCTATACATATATGCATTGGAATAGATCCACTGTATTAAAAAATAAAATTAAATATTTCCACCACCAGAAAATCCAGGTGACTCTTACAATATTTGTTCAGCTATAATATAAAAATGAAGAGTTGTTGGGTTCAGGTTTTTTCATTTTTTGAGAAACCTGTCGATTCTGAAGGATCCTTGTCAACCGGGTGCCTCACTCTCTGCTGTCAATCATCTGGCACTGCACCGGACCCTGACCCTTTCTCTTGGTGATGGTAAGCCCACATGGTAGTTTCATACAATTTTTTTTTTTGGATGAGCCTGGCTAAGATTATATTGGTTGCATGGCCTTCTGGAGTGGATTCCAGTATTCATGACCCAAGTGGGAGTCATTTTGATGTCTGAATTTTCTACTTACATGCATAGCCTTACTAGGAACACATGTTTTCAACTGACATATCTGAAAGGATCATAGAGGTACACAAGATCCTCCGTTACACCAAGGTCACGATCATAGGAATTTGTATCCAAATCTAAGCTCATGGCCATCCCCTAGAAAAAGGGTGGATTGGTTTCTAAGTAGAGGTAATCAAGTACCTCAGTGGCCTGTTTACAAGGAAGGGTACACATGTTTGTGAAGTTTGTTAAACATTCAGTTGAGTGTCAACAATTTGGTAGATTTTGTGCCAGACTAAGATGGTGAAAAGAGAGCCAAGTCCTCTGATACATATTTAATTTTACTAGTGGGTGTTCAGATCCATCTTCACCATCGATCACATATTTGAGGTTGTGATTGGTAGAATAAAAAATCAAGGATATGTAGCCAAAATTAGCCTATTGAATATGGTTTCTGGGCCCAATCTCTGTGATAAGGACTGAAACTAAACATTATATAAGGACCAAAGAGTAAAACCACTGTCAGCCCATGTCACAAGAAGCTAATCAAGGTGATTTGGACATTGCACACTGGCAAATGACCCAAGTAAAGATCCAAGAGATACTGGAGGAAATTATTTTTTTATCATGGCCATTTACACTTGGGGAACTACCCATAAGGGGCTGGAGAGTTGTAAGCTTTCTCTGGCCATATCAGCATGAGTCTAAATAGGGAATGTACAGTGAAAATAAGATAAAACACTATACTAATATGTGTTTCAAAGCATTGTCCATTTTCAAAAAGATGTGTGTGCCACAACTGTAGAGTTGATGAGATTGTTGAGTTTGAGGGAAGAGAAGTTTCTATCTATACTGCATACAAAGCAAATTCCTGCAAGGATGATAAAGGAGAAAATTAAGAAATCAAAGCCAGACTAATACAATACAATACAATTTATTTTTGTATAGCTTAAAATCACACAAGCAGTGCCACAGTGGGCTTTAACAGGCCCAGCCTCTTGACAGCCCCCCAGCCTTGATTCTCTAGAAAGATAAGGAAAAACTCCCAAAAAAAACCTTGTAGGGAAAAAATGGAAGAAACCTTGGCAAAGGCAGTTCAAAAAGAGACCCCTTTCCAGGTAGGTTGGGTGTGCAGTGGGTGTCAAAAAGAAGGGGTCATTACAATACAATACGCAGAACAGAACACAAGTAACCCTCAATATAGTATAAAAATAAACATATTACAAGTACAGAGCAGAATAATAATAATAATAGATATTTCTTTGTATTTAAAGGTGCTTTACTGAGCCCCATTAGAAGTTACTTAAGAGTATTTACTTAGCCAGATTAGTGTCTATGAGTTGAAGAGTGTTGTCAAGCAACATGCTGGGCACAATGAAGTTAATAGCTGGTCTATTGTTTACATATAATGTTGGACATTTGTCAGTCAAAGAAGAGGTGCTGCGTCTACCAGTGATGTCACCAGTATTAAATAACTAGGTATGGAGGGAAACTGAGCACTGGTCAGTCTTTATTTAAAGACCTAATGTTTACTATATCCTGCCGAAATCAAAACATTTCAATAGATTCAAATATTGTTTAAATTATTAATGAGGTGACTGGTTGGTTTTACTTAGCATTTGAAATTAGTTTAATTACCCAGAATGTACTTACCTTACTGCTAATTTATTTTTTGCGTTTAGTTTTGTGTTTAACTATTTGGTTCATCATCTGTCTAAGGAAGCAGGCATTGACTCATCACAACTGCAGTTTACAGGCCCATATTGTCAAAGATTTATGGCTCCACGTGGTATGATGAAGGCACTTTTCAGTTTTGTACAGTGAAACCTTGGTTCACGAACGCCTCGGAACACGTACAAATTGGTTTACGACCAAAAAGTTCGCCAAGCTTTTGCATCTGTTCACGACCACACACTCGGTATACGAACAAGCCAGTTTCCCTTTCGGTTTGTGCGCGCCGATGAGTCTCTCCCTGGACAGCAAGAGAGAGAGACACACACAGGCGCCTGCGCGAGAAAGACACACAGGCACACGCGAGAGAGACACACACACACACATAAAGGCGCGCAAGAGAGACACACACACATACAGGCGCCCGAGAGAGATACACACACACACACACACACACACAGGCGCGCGCGTACTTTGTTGCAATGTTACTTTTCTTGGTGGTTTATTAAATTACGGATTTTTCAAATGTTCATTTCTTTTCCCTGTGCTTAAAACTCATTAAAAAAAGTGTTTTTTAGCGAGCAGTTCGTAGCACTATAGTGCAAACTCTTGCAGTGTTAGTTTTCTCTGTTGATCAAGGTTTTCTCAGTGTTATTCAATGTTTTTACTATTCGTTTACTATTATGCTGTGCATTCTATAGTATAATTAACTATATTTGTGCTTAAAAAGTTAAAAAAATATATATTTACATACTGTTCGTATGGTCTGGAACGGATTAATTGTATTTACATACAATCCTATGGGGGAAATTACTACGGTTGACGACCAAATCGGGTTACGACCAGTGTTTTGGAACGAATTATGGTCGTGAACCGAAATTCCACTGTATAGTGGTCTTCACTGAGTATAAGCTCAGAGCACTTAATGCAATGCAGTCACAGTAAAGGAGAAAACCCTTGCATAACATTACACAACATAACATTCATATATAAGACTAGCAAAATACCCACGCTTAGCAGCGGCGAAGTACTGCCTTAAAATTTTTATTAAGAAGAAAATTAAACCTTTTTAAACTGAGGGAAAATATACCAATAATTATTTGTTAAGGATCTCTTTGTATACCACATTGTGAGTTGTAATATGACCAAGCTGTGTGCTGAGCTTCCTCTTGAGCATGCAACGTACAGTTGGCCATGTGAACAGTAATCTTGTTTCAAATCTCACAGCTTGGATTGCTGCTGTCATAATCGGTTTGAGATTCATGGTTTGTTTCAATTCCGACAGTATTTGTAGGACTTGTGTTGAAGTGACATTCGGCATCTGTCAAGCGTTGTAAGTATACAACCGGTTTCATCGATAACTTCACATCCAGCTTTTGAGAGTTTAAACATTCATAAACATCAAAGTGTCCACTACTGAAATCGTCACCTGTGAATCTAAGATGTTTAAGAGGAATTGGCGGTTGTCCAAAGGAGTAAAATATTTCGCCATTTCGGTACACTTGAAAGCGACAACCGAACAATTCAGAGGCAGCCATCAACTCACATGCAGATCCATAGGTGAAGGGCTTAAGCATTTCACTCTTCTAGTGCTCCTGTGTAGTATAATTATGTCCTGTGCTGTCATCAGTCCACACCTTGAACCTGTCCCAGTCATTCAATACATAAGACACAATGTTCCTCCGGATATCAAGAGTGTGCCTGATATGGCCGTGCAATAAGTAACAAAGAGAATGGAAAAGGTAGGTGCCATCTCCGGGCATGGAAACCGCTCGGTAAGTGACAGTTCTTTGATCGATGGTGATCACCTCGATAGACATGTTAATGGGGGTACGGTTGGAATGATAAAGGAAATGGGTACCTGAACAATGTAAAGTAAGTCTAAAATACCTACACAATAACTATAATCGTAATAAATGAACAATAAAACAGCGGAGAAGCCGTGGATTAAATAAAAAGGCTGAAGTTATCAGCAGGGAGACGTGAATCTCGTGGCGAAGCAAGGAAGGGAATGTAGAGGCTGGAGCAACGGATGGCCTTATATAGGCAGGCAGCCAACAACGTGGGAGGCATTGGGATGGAGGACCCAACTCCGACTCACACGGTGACCGAGCTGCAGGCTATGGACGTATATATGTACGTAAGTAGGATTCAGTTAGCGTTGGGAACCCGCGTACCAAATTTCTTGAAGATGGGCCCATAAGTAACAAAGACCATTGAAAAGTTCAATATGGCGGCCGACAGTGGCATCATACCACCGAAATAAGTATGTACGTTGGTTTCAGTTAGTGCAGGGAAGCCACCTTCCAAATTTCGTGAAGATGGGGCCATAAATAAGAAAGTTCAACATGGCGGACGTTGTCGACCGTTATGACCGTTACACGTAGAATTTCGAAATGAAACCTGCTTAACTTTTGTAAGTAAGCTGTAAGGAGTGAGCCTGCCAAATTTCAGTCTTCAACCTACATGGGAAGTTGGAGAATTAGTGACGTTGGAAAGTTCAATATGGCGGCCGACAGTGGCGTCATACCACCGAAATAAGTACGTACATCGGTTTTGGTTAGCACAGGGAAGCCACCTACCAAATTTCGCTATGATGGGGTCAGCCTTCTACCTACACGGGAAGTTGGAGAATTAGTGACGTTGGAAAGTTCAATATGGCGGCCGACAGTGGCGTCATACCATCGAAATAAGTACATACATCAGTTTCGGTTAGCACAGGGAAGCCGCCTACCAAATTTCGTGAAGATGGGGCCATAAATAAGTTCAACATGGCAGACGTTGTCGACCGTTATCAACCGTTATGACCGTTACGTGTAGAATTTCGGAATGAAACCTGCTTATTTTTTGTAAGTAAGCTGTAAGGAATAAGCCTGCCAAATTTCAGCCTTCTACAAATGCAGAAGTTGGAGAATTAGTGATGAGTGAGGGCTTTGCCTTTTATTAGTATAGATTAATCAAACTAATGCTCTAATAAACAATTCACTTATTGAACAATAAGCATATGATTCTCTCCAAAGCTTAAATTCCATACAATAAAAAAAATGCTGTCATTTACTAAAGGCATGCAATTATGAAATGTTCAACTCATACTTAATGTTGTACATACCACAACAGCAACAGATCTTCTGGAGAGCTTGATATCACTGGATGGAGAAAAAGCCTTTGATGGAGACAAACTGGGATGTTTATTTACCACAACATACAAATTTGCATATGGACGCAATATGTGCATGGAGATCAGAGTGTTATACTCCTGCACGGAAGCTTCAACTCATGTAAACAACACAATTTCTGATTATTTTGCTTAAGGACTTAGGACCAGGCAGTGTCCTTTGTTACTGATATTATTTAGATCAATAATTGGGAACTTTTATGGGCTAGTTTTTCACCTTATTTATTGAAGTTCCATTTCCTTTTAATTTATTTGCTGCTAACTTAATTTTCAGATCATAGCTGACAGTTTGCTTTTAACTATTTGGTTCATTATCTGTCTAAGTATAGCAGTCTATACCTGAGAAAAAAAACACTGGCTGAAGTGGTAAAAATTTGTAGGTTCCTGTGATGTGAAGAAGTCAGTTTGTTTAAATCCGTGTACTATACTCAGAATGCTTATGCATATTAAAACACTAATGTAATACAATACTTTCAATTATTAACATCAACAACTTGCGTAACATTAACATTTTGCTGTTATTAACATTAAAAGCAAAAATTATGCATTGTATTATAGCCTCATTATTTTCTGTTTTTCTACTGTTTACAATATATGAGAGTATAATTAATAGACTGTGTCTTTTTTTTCCTCAAAAAATGTGCTAAAATAGCTTGTGGTGATATTGTGAAGACTGCAGAAAGAATGGCAACCTGTGCAAAAGATCAGGGAATTAGACAATGAAATGAAGCAAAGAGGGTCCAAATAAAAAAGAGAAGTTGAAAAAAAAAGGCAGAAATACAACCAGGAAGGTAGGGAAACTAAATATAAAAGCACAGTACATAACCCAAAAATGAAAGTCATAAATAAGCAGTGGCAAAAAGTTCCCCAACTGACTAAAAATCTTTTCCCAAGGTTTTTGTGGTTTGAGAATCTTGGATGCTAATGTCTCTCTGAAGTCATGTAAAATAGTAGCAGAATTAATGACCTTGAAAGCCATAATCCTTCCAGCATCTCGTTCCTGGTAAAGAGACCGTAAACACAAAATGGCATCGAGATGACATCACCAAAGAAACTTAAAAAATGAATAATTACTCATTTTTTTATTTGTTTAAAGTAAAAAAGAAATCATGAGCCATAATTAAACTCTGAATACCAGACTTTGATTTATAACATGCAGAAAAGTATATTAGCTCAGCTGCCTCACAGATCAAGAGTCTTGCATTCACATATCAGTTTGTCCATTGCATGTGTGAGGTTTACACATTCTCCCCATGTCTGTTTGATTTTATGTCCAGGTATTGTGTTTTCTTTTTCTTGTCACAAAGACACGCAGGTTGGATTAACTGGATAATCTAAAGTAGCAATGTCTTGGAGTAGGTGCACGGGTGAGTGTGCCCTGCAATGGACTGGTACCCATCATAGTTTTTATCCCCAACCTGTCAGACTCCTTAACACCATGCTGCCCCCTGGGATCTTCCACACTGCCTCAACCATCTCTAAAAACAGAACTTTTATACATGCAAGCCACATTCCTGTAAAGACGAGTGTGCATGTAGAAGAGAACTGAAAATCTCATACTGACCTTTAAGTATTTGGATACTCTTGATATCCTTCTGCTGTGAAACATTCTGACCTTTCATAGTTTATACGTGTC
Organism: Polypterus senegalus; assembly: GCF_016835505.1. Taxonomy (NCBI): domain Eukaryota; kingdom Metazoa; phylum Chordata; class Cladistia; order Polypteriformes; family Polypteridae; genus Polypterus; species Polypterus senegalus. The sequence goes on along the minus strand of NC_053156.1, from coordinate 82,889,853 downwards.
TTAAACAACTATTATCATACACTGATAATTTCTATATCTATCTATCTATTTATTATATTATATTGCATATCTATTGACTATACTTATGTATCTATATTGCACATACCATACATTGCATCAATGTTCATATTGCTAACTACACGTCCAATATTGCTGTTACTTCTTTGTCTTGTCTTTGCACAATGTCTTGTCTTGTTTGTGTTTTGATTGAAAATTTTAATTCTATTTTTATTTTATTTTTAATTTATTATTTGCACTTCATGTTGTTACACTGTGGAGCCTGAGCTTTGCAATTTCATCTATCTGTATACTTGTATATGGATGAGATGACAATAAAGTTCGCTTTGGCTTTGACGTTTGACTTTGTCCTGGTTTGAAATGAGCTGGTTGTTGGAAAAATGGATGAAACAGATCAGTGGGTTTTGAATCAACATAACAAAATGATGCCAAGCCACGTAACTACTGTACAACTAACCACCGAGCACAAGCACACTGCCAGAATAATGAATTTATTCTTAGTTGCAAAAAATATTCAGATTTTTCATATGAGAAACACATTTTGAAACAATTTAAAAACTATGCAATTAAAATGGCTTAGGCTCAACACGAAACTAACACAACACAAGAAGACACTACAGTTGTATTTTATAATTGAAACCTGTACAAGGTTTCTTCCATGTTAAAAATATCCAAGGTCAGATTTTGCAGTCCTTTGTAATCTTGCAAGCAATATTCTCATAGCGATGAAAAATTGCTTACTTATAAATGAATGTGCAGAGGTCTACTGACTAGCAAAGGAAATTCAGTTTTGTATATTTTAAGAGAACGGGTCTTAAACGGATCATTAACATTGTAGGGTCAGTACTCCAGTGCTCAAGCTGGTAACATTTTCCAAATTAGTCAAAATGCACAGAAAAGAGAACTGCAGAAATACCTCATTATGGAAAAAATAGCGTCTTACATGTTGCAGAACCATCCAGAGCTAATTTAAAATTCACAAAAACAAAAAATAGCTCAATGGAAATACACTGATACCTCACTTCAACTGCAAAACATGAATTTAATTGGCTGAAGTATATAGCTTGAAACCCTAATGATTGAAATAAATGAGTTATGTATAATTAAAATGACTGGATCATCAAGTAGCGCATCACTTTCATTTATCAGTGTTTAAACAGCTAACAAGAAGCAGCTTGAGCTAATAATGAGATATTAAATAGTGCCATTTTTATATTGCTGACTAAGTAAACAAAACACATTTTTACTTACAAAATTCCACATTTAGAAAAACCATTTAATTAGCTATGATTGCACGCAATATCTACTGTATGAGTTTTCAATGTAATGCAAGTCAATAATGCACAAGAATTAATTTGGTGTTATGCTAATATAGTCATCTCACAATATAACCATTATGTTTTTGTAAATAATTTAAATTATATGGATAATTGCACTATTTCTAAACTCATATTAATGATAGCGGTACACCCAGTTCAAGTAAATTGACCATTATAAGTAAATTAAATAAACTTAAAATGAAATAAATGTAAATAATTTAAGCATTGCTATTCCACTGCATTATGAAAGAATACTTTGTGCACATCGGGGCTGCCTAAAATGTAGTGTGATGGATATTTCTTTTGCCTAAAAGTTATAATCTAAAAATCAGGGAGTGATTTTTTTATGCTTTGTATATAATAAATCATTTTCTGTGCAACTTCACTACATGGCAAAATTCAGGATGCGCTCCTCCAAGTATTCAAAAAGTGATTTATTTGCCTGCACAGTTCATAAAAAATTAAAAAGGAGCAGGATAAAAGAAGCCAATGGAGTACTATGTAAACCTAGTTTTGAAGAATATTTTATACAGGCAAAAGGAAAGAATATGTCTTATTTGCAAAGAAGTTGTGGTGATCTTCAAACATTGCAGTGTTCAGGGCACTTCTGACACAGAGTATGCTTGTAGTATTTTAGAGCTACTGTGCGAGGCAAAAACAAGGATGGGTATGAACTAAAAATGGGCTGACTAGAAATTATGCATTTCCCACATATCAACACAAATTTAGGCATTAACTTATTTTTTAAAAAACTCTATTTTCAATGTGATTATTTTCCTAGTGAAGTAATTTATACAGTGTGGAACGAGCCCCGGACACAGACAGACAGACATCGTTTTGTCACCCAACACACACATTTATTTACACTAATATTTACAAGTTCAGTGCACAACCCAGTGCTGCAGCACCAGTCACCCCAAAGTTCTTTCCTTAGTGCCTCTCTTCTTCAGGCCGGCTTCACTCCTGTCCATCAAGACTTTGTCCACTCCTCACCCTACTCCAGCCATCGAATGGAAGGAGGTGGCCCCTTATATGTATGCCCGGATGGGCTCCAGGTGCTTCCCGACACTCCTCCGCTGACACTCCCCTGTGTGGCAGAAGTGCAGGCTGCACACCTGGAAGCACTCCGGGTGTCCCCGGTCTTCTTCCCCAATTTTTCCCTCAACTTCCAGGTGTGGCGGAAGTGCTGAGGTCCAGGGCTCTCCAGGCACCGGGGAGCCCCCTGGCGGTGACAACGGGCCCCTACAGAGTTGCACCCGTGGTCCCCAACACAACCAGGAATGTCGCCCCCTCGTGGTCTGGAGGAGGCACAAGCCGTCCTCTGGTCCTCTTGGGCGTAATGGCTGGGTACCACCTCCAGCCGCATGCCACAACAGATAATGAACTACACGTTTTTGCGCATATCCGCTTGCTAATAAGTCAGATAAATCAGAGCACTACATTTAATTACTAGTCACATCAGTTCTTTTGAAAACAGACAAGATCTAAACTATCACAGTCACGTGTCCCATAATTGTAATGCTCATGTCTATTTAATATATGCGTTGGCCAGACTCTAGAATAGGTGTGCCCACACTTTTTTGACTTGCAAGCTACTTTTAAAATGACCAGATCAAAATGACCTACCTACATTAAAAATTATATATATATATAATTTATATATATAGTCAGAAATTTGACACAGAGTCATGGAAAGGTTTGAGGCAGCCACCCATATAATTGAATTCCTGCCTGCAAAGTCATAAACAATAAGTACAGCACTGATGTGCACAAAACCGAGTCCAGAACAGAACTGAGAGAATAGGGAAAAGGTGCAGGCTTTTAAAGGGGAAGACAGGAAGTGAGATCATAGGGGTCGGGCTCATGAAGGTCTTCAGATGTGATATCACAGGGGCTGGAGCCGGCAATGTCTCCTTCTATTGGCTCGGTTCCGGAAGTGACGTCAAGAGAGCCAGGTGGAATCTCCCGTGAATGGTCTACAGGAAAGGGAGAAAAAGAATCAGTGGACTCTGCCACATCCCGGTAGGCCTCAGAATTACCCTTACTCAAGCCCTTTAGCTGCCTCCCATGCACACGTGTGTGACAATATATATACTGAGTATCAGAGGTGGGCAGTAACGAGTTGCATTTACTCTGTTACATTTACTTGAGTAACTTTAAAAAAATAGTACTTCTAGGAGTAGTTTTACTGCACCATACTTTTTACTTTTACTTGAGTACATTTGTGAAGAAGAAATGCTACTCTTACTCCGCTACATTGGGCAACACTTGAATCGTTACTTTTTTTCCCATTAAATAAAGTCTGACAGACAATTTTCAATTTGCTCTGTGTAGCGTATGCTGTCAAGTTGCGCAGATGCTTTCCATTGCATCTCCAGCTCTAACTCAAGGCTTTGGATGTTCCCCAAATCAAGGCTCTGCAGCTTTGAGGACAGATGTTGCATTTTTCGTTTGAAAGCATTAACTGAGCTAATCATATTGACCATGGTTTTCTCTTTTCCTTGCAGCTGTAAATTAAGCTCATTCAACGGAAAAAAATACCAAGTCTTGCAGCCATTGACCATTATTAAGTTGCTTGTATTCTGCATGTTTAATGACAAGGAGAAACTCCTTTTTCTCTGACCAGGGGTCTTAAAATCTCAGCAAGAATTTCTCCCTAGGCATCTGCCTCAACGAAGGCATCTTTTATCATCTGTTCATCTTGGAAGGACTTCTTATGCTTAATGAGTGACTCACCCAGAACAATGCTTCGGGTGTGTCTGCCTTTGCTTTTGAATTCAGCCAAGTGAAAAATGTCCAATTAATTGCGATTTTAGTTCCCTCTCCTTTCTCTTTCTCAGATCGCTTTTCGGAAGGAAGTCAGTTTTGTAGTTTTTATGAACAGTTCGAAAGTGCCTTTCCACATTTTCCTTCTTTGGAATAGCAATAATAGATTGACAGATTAGACAAACGCACTTTGATTGTGACATTGTGAGAGAAAAAAATCATCTTCCAATTCCACATCCAGCCCATAAACAACAATTTTTTTTTTAAATCCCTTCTTTATTCAATATAAATTGGAAGGCTAACTAGATCACTTAGATAGCTAGAGTTTTGCAGTAGCTCGCGTGTTTGATCGTGCGTGCGGGATGACCAGCGTGTTAGAAGAAAAGAGATCTTAGACTGGCCGCCCTGTATGTCAATCAAGTGGCAAATGCCATAGGGAGGATATATGATAGACTAATATTTTAAAAATTGTTTTTAATGCAACACGATCTACCTGGACTCCCTTTCTGATCTACCGGTCGATTGCGATCAATGCATTGGGCACCCCTGTTCTAGAATATGCAGCCCAGAACCTCTAACTAAGAAGGAGCATTTAAAGGTATGATTTTCGAAATTATATTGCAGGTCAAAGATGGGAAAAGCAAAATTGCTGAATGATTTGGGTATAGATTTACAATTTGAGGTTAGTTATTGTTTGCATTTTGTTGTCATTGTTGGTTTGATGCAAGTATTATTAATGCAGCTTAAGTGACTGTGACCCCTTACTACTTTTGTGAATTTGTCCTATGTAGTAGTAGTAGGAGTAGTAATAGTTTAGTAATGTTATGTATACAGAGTAAAGTTAAATGAGTCTGTTGGTTTTAACACTTCCACCAAGCATGGGAATAGACTCTGTTTTTTTTTATGAAATATTATTGATCTCACTCATCCAACAGAACTTTTTTCTTCATCCAATGCTGGATGTTTTTTTTTTCTTTCTCTACAGTCTGAGGACATCCACGAAGCATGACCCATTAAGCAAATTATCTGGAAGTTTCTCCTTTCCATGTGGAATTCAACAAACACTTTGTGATCCCTAATGCCAGTACCAGAGGTTTACATTAAAGACCTGTTTCGCAAGATGGTAGATCTTTATCTCCCCAATGGCCTCTCTTTTTTTTGTCTGTTTTTTCTTCTTCTACCTTGCACTCGATGATGAACTTCCTGTTACACTTTGCTTCAATATAAAAGTCCTTCCTGCCTTAACATTACCTATGGCAGACTTTTCCAAATAAAAGCTTAGCAAGGAATTGCAGTTTCTGTCACACCCAATCCCTTCCAAGTGTAAGATTATAACTCACTGTGCCTTTGTCATACTCCCACCCCCCAAAATAGCCTTACGGGGAGCAAAATACGGCTTCAGGTTAGCCACATGAACTGTCTGTATCTTCTTTAAGGGGTCCTGTCATTGTAAGTGATAATTAACAGGATTTAATTTTTTCATAATTTTAACTGAACCTACCAGTTAGGCGTGTTTAGAGGCTGCATTGGAAATAGAGTAGGCCCAGACCAAATCATTGGGTAGAAGCTGCGCATCTTTTCGCTTGATATAGTAATATTTGGCTTGTCTGGCCTTGGCTAACCCAATTCTTTGCTTTACCTCTTTAGCAATCCGATGTTGTCTTCCTAGGATGTTATAGGAAGGTTGTTAAGGAGCTGGCATGTGGAATAGATGTTCTCAAGGTCCATTGAAGTTACGTCCCAGCTGGGGTCATAGCAGTTGTTTCATGTTTTGAGGTATTAATTGCAAACTGAAACTCAGACAACCACCGATCTCACTGTTGCTGGTTTTCATGTACATAAGAGGCTATCATCGTTTTCAGGGAACAATTAACTCTTTCTTTCAAATTGGTCTGTGGATGGTAGCTGGTAGTATGCTTCTGAGTACCTCCCCAGTCATGACAAAGAGTTTTCAAGAGGTCACTGGTAAATTGAGATATTTTTATATTCCCCATCATGTGAAGAACTGTTGTTGTCCCATAAGGCAAAAATCCTCACCCATCTTGTATAATAATCAATCATGGCAAACAGGAAGATTTTACCTTTTTTGCTCCTAGGTAAATCAAGACCTACCGTTTCTCCTGCAGTTTCCACTTTAGTTGTCTGCATTAGCCCTGAATGTTTTTGGGAGTATGGCTTACATTTTTGGCATGTGACACATGTTTTGACGTAATTCCAGACATCTTTACATACAGTTGGCCACCAGCCTTCTTCCAATATCCTACATAAAGTTTTAAGCCAACCTAAGTGTCCACTTAATTGACTATGAAAATCCTGTAGGAAATTATTAATCAGGGAGGAAGGTACAACTGCCTGGAACTGTGCCCCATGGTTGCTCAAAGGAAGCTTCCTATATAAAATACCTTGATTTACCATGAAACAGATACGGTTGCTCCTCTGATCAGGGTCATCAGTTGTCTTAAACAAAGGAAAAAGGTTTTGTCATCTTTCTGAGCCTTCCTTATCACATCAAGGGAGGTAGGGAGATATACTCTCTCTGGGCAGGTCACAAGTGATACAAATGAAGAGCCTGGGGAGCCGTGTGATAGAGTGCCAGGGATCACGTTTAATACCCCTTTCTGGTAGGTGGTAAAAAAGTCAAATTGTTGAGGATTCAATATTCAGAAAGTGAGCTGAAATTATGTTTAGGACTGTTGAAGGCCAAGGTTAAGGCAGTATGCTCTGTAATGACCTGAAACTTTACTACTTCCAAAAAGTGTTTCCATATTTCCACTGCCCAAACAACTGCTAGCCATTCTTTCTTTGTGGTGGAGTAATTCATTTCTGCTCCTTTCAATGCCATGGAAGCATATGCAATTACCTTTTCTGTGCCTTGTTTTTGTTGAGTTAACACCAAGTCCAATGGCTCACGCATTGGTTTGTGTGTGAAACATAAGATCAGGATCTGGTTGAGACAATACTAGTGGACATGCTAACACTTCCTTGAGTTTAAGGAAGCTAACTTCACACTCTGGAGTCCATTTCCATTGAACCCTTTTCTTTCTGAGGTGATTTAGCAGAGCAGCAAGATCTGCAAAGTGGGGTATAAACTTGTGATACCATCCCACCATACCTACAAATCTTTGTAGTGACTTAAGATCTTCAGGGATAGGATAGTGAGTACCTGGTTCAACTTTTTCAGGATCCACAGATTCTTCAGAAACTACATAACCTAAAAATGTATGTTGCTTTTTAAGAAAGACACATTTTATTTTAAGTTCAGGGATAGGTTAGTCTTTTAAAAACCATCTTGGTGATGACGATCCCATAAAGGGGCAAATATAATAATATCATCAATATACAGTATACATAACAGATTTTCCATCACAGAACACCTAAAACACTTTCCAGAATGTGTTGAAATGAGGTTGCAGCAATCTTTAATCCAAATGATATTAATTTAAATTAGAAGAGGCCAAATGGGGTGGCGACTGCAGTCTTGGCTTTACTGTCTGGATTCATTTTCACTTGTCAATGCCCTGATTGTAGGTCTGAAGTACTGAAGTATGTTGCTCATTTGTATGTTGCATGAATTTCAAAATTTTGTGAATTAGCGGCATGGGGTAGGCATCAAGCAGAGTTTTACCATTTAAACCTCTATAATCAACGCAAAAATGATAAGTGCCATCTGTTTTGTTCCCAATAACAGCAGGTGCCACCCAAACAACTCTATAATGTCTTCTTCCAGCATCTGCTCAATTTGTTTCCTTATTATTTCTCTTTTGAGAGGTGCAAGACTTAATGGGTACTTCATCCAGAGTTCCTTATTACATGAGTTGTCAGTTGGGGTCGAGTCCTTACCCCCGAACATACTGAAGTGTAAATAAAGAAGAGAAAATGCATCTCCTTAGGGTGATCTTCCCATAGTTGTCATTTTTATTTGTCCAATAATATTGGCTTAGATGCAAGGTATTGCTCAGTAGGAATAGCCCAATAAAATAAACACACCACTCCACTTTCTTCCATAGAAGATTCCCATTGGAAACATCGGGCTCTGTAATCAAAAGCAAAATCAAGAATACATTGGTTTGGCACTTGTACTGAAATTCTTATTTTTTCTTCCATCCCTGTAACATAATCAGTTCAAAGAAGTGCTACCAGGAAAGCAGGTTATGATGTACAGCACTCCACCAACCCCGCACAGGTCCCGACATTACAGCAGAAAGAGTTGCAATCAACTCTGTTTCAGCCAGTGGTCTAATGGACATAAATGTCTCACATTGGTCAATAACAAGGACATCCCCAGTTCCTCTACAGTCTCCAAGCTTCAGAAATTTGACTTGCAAAGGTGGAGTGTCAGCAAAATAGGCCAGGCAAAGCCCTACAGTTAGGCATACTCTGAGTACTTGGCCCTTATACTTCAGATAGTTTAAAGATACATTGTAATAATTTAAAGATACATATAAATAAAGAAATGGCATTTAACCAATTAAATAATGCAACAAAAAGTAATCTAATGAACTAAACCAGCATCCCCATACAGACCACCATTATGTAACAATCGACAACCACCAAGCTGAGCTATTAAAAAAACAAGGTTGAATTCTAGAAAGTTATTATGAAAAAACTATACCTCTTTAATTTATGATGTAACAAAACCAAAAGTATTTTGAATTTAGATTTAAATCATAAACAAATTCAGGTACAGGAATATATAAAAACCAAAGAAAAAGGTTAGAATAAACAAAAGGAAAAATGAGTCTGTTATTTTTAACACTTCCACCAAGCAAGGGAATAGTTTGTTATTTTTACGAAATATTATTGATCTCACCCATCCAATGGAACTTTTTTCTTCATCTAATGCTGGCTGTTTTTGTTCTTTTTCTACAGTCTGAGAACATCCAGGAAGCATAACCCATTAACCAAATTATCTGGAAGTTTCTCCATTCCATGAGAAATTTCACAACCACTTTGTGACTGTGTTTTTTTTTTTTCTTTTTGTACAGTCTGAGAACTTCCAGAAACCGTAATCCATTAAGTGAATTATCTGAAAGTTTCTCCATTCCACCTTGTAATCCCTAATACCAGTCCCAGAGGTTTATGTTACAGACATGTTTCTCAAGATGCAGGATCTCCTGCTCCAGTGTAAAATTATATAGCTCACTGTGCTTTTGTCATAGTAGACCAAGATGGGAAACTTGATGCAGAGATAACCCAATGAGTGCATTGTGAACGGAATTATTGGAAGAAGATATCAGGGGTATTGTGTGATAAAAGAATTAAGGCAAAGGTTAAAGGAAAGCTAGCAATGATGTATGGAGCTGAGACATGGGCAGTAAAGGGAGCTCAGAAGAAGATTGTAGAGGTGGCAGAACTGAAAATGTTGAGATGGATGTTACAAAAGAGGACAGAATAAAAAAATGAGAAAATCAGAGATATAACAAAAGTGGGAGAGATAGTTAAGAAAGTGCAGGAAACTAAGTTAAAAAAGTGGTATGGATATTTCACAAGGATAGACAATGAATATGTGGGCAAAATGGAATGATGGGAATGGAACTAGAGAGGAAGAGAAAGTGAGGGATAGCAAAGCTGAGGTGGATGGATAAAGTAAAATAAAATCTAAATAAAAAGGGCTTGACTGGTGAGGAGGTGCAGAACTGAGCTGTTTGGAGAAGGTTGATGAAGCACATCAACCCCACATAGAAGTGTGAAAAATGTAGTAGTAGGAAGAAGAAGAAGACTATTAAGTTTGGAAAACATATTGCAGATAAAATTCTAAAAATTACAGTAATGCAAAAATGTATAAATTCTCTCAAGCTTTATTTTATGTAGTTCATTACAAAATTAGTGTAAAATATTAAAGTGAAAAAAATGTCCAAATAGTAAGAGTAAGAAAAAAGTTACACCAGTCTCTCTGTTTATTTGCTGTCGTCAATTCAAGGTCACATCAACAAATGGTAGAATCCAATCCTGGATGCAACATCAGTAAATAAGGTTACAGTATTGGACACAAAGGCACACCACTGAGTATTCAGCATATATCTTTCAAAAGATTTAACAAATGAGCAGTATGATTTAACAGACAATGCTAGAGCTCCAAGAGAAAAATTCTTTACTCTATCCAAACTCTACATGACTCCAGCGCTGTGAAGCAAAAGAGCTCACCATTGTGAAGTACCTGTTTAATGTTCTTCAAATCTTGTTGTGTCAAGATTGGAAGCTCTGCCAGGTACTACCTTAAAACCACCGCCTTGTATTTTAATAATCCATCCATCCATCCATCTTCCAGACCTGCTTATCCAGAACAGGGTAAGCAAGGATCGGAGGCAAGGCAGCAAAAATACATTGACAGGGTGAACACACAGCTAGACTAAAGGGCCAATTTAGCATTGCTGATTCACTTAACCTGCATGTCTTTGGACCGTGGCAGGAAGCTGGAGCACTGACAGAAAACCGTTGTCAACATGAGAACATGCACATTCCATTCAGGGAGCACCCAGGACATTAAACATGGTCTCCTCACTATAAAGCAGAAGCACTATCAGAACTATTTTGCCACCCAGTATTAAAAATATTTTATCTACTTGAGAGTTTTGCGAACTGTAATGGATCCAGTTTTTTTTTTTTTTGACAGAGAAGAGCTTAAGAGATTTTTGACTATCCTTTCAAAACTCTTCATTGTTAAAGGGGTTAGTGAAATGGGACGATATTCATTAGGGCTAGCTAGTTTCATAAGATTTTTTAGGTACAAGGACAATGCTGGATCTTTCAAAGCATGTTGGTATGACTGACTGGATTAACACTAGAATCCCTAAAGCCTACGAAAAAAGTTGTAATGCCGGGCCACCTTAAATTCCTTTGCACATCTCCATCAGTGTCTTTGTTTTGCAAATGTGTCAATCAGCACAAGCAGCCTGCCATCCCATCCCCCACTGACGCAGCTGAAGTTCTCCCAGCTCAAGTCTTGTTTATCTGGGTGTAAGATGCCTGGAGTTGTATAGGGTGAATAATATATCATTATTTGGAGTACATACATTTCATGTGTGTTCTGTGTCCACAACGATCTGCATAAATGTAAGATGACAGGAAATGCGAGACAAGAACTGCTGAATACATGACTAAAACAGAAACTTTTTTCATGTTGATAAAATTGATAAAAAGTTGACATGAAATATATGACGTGTGAAGACTGAAGCTCAAATATCAAATACTTTCACAAAAAGTATAACAAAACAAGTGTGCCTTTATTCAATAATACAAGCAAAGAAAAAGAAATTATTTAATTTATATGTTGTTGTCAATATGTATAAACCGAAACCCATTTATCAATCGCATTAGTAGGTTAGAGGTAAGAATGACTACTTCTAAATCAAGAGGTTGTAGGTTCGATTGCTTCCTCGCATTTTCCGTTTTGAGAACTGAGCTTATATTATTACTATTATTTAATAAAAACATACATTTGTAACACACATTGTACATTTTTGCTACCTGTAGAAGGTAAAGGTAAAGGGATATAATAAGACACACAAATGTTGGTGAATCATTTCTTCTTGGTATCTTTTAGTTACTTTAATTTTTTTTATTCAGTTTTATTCTTGAATTAAAGCACACTTGCTTCAGGGATTCTAGTGTTCTAGTGATTTTATGGATATCGATTGGTTTCATTTGTTTTTAAAATGTAGTTTTAATTTTGGCTTGTGATTCGGGCTGTTATATCGTAGCCATTCTAACATCCCAATTCATTTTTTCCTATTATTAGGGCCGTTCCTGATTGAGTGTGTCCTAAGAGGTTGTGGCCTGTCAATCAACATGCAACTTCTTAAAATATCATCCAGGCATATGCTTCCCCATCTGGCTACAGAGACTTCAAAACCCTTCAAACCTTTTTGAAAAACTTTTGTTCCTCTGGTTTTGAACTCTCTGCATTCTGAAAGACTTAGTCAACTGATAGTGATTTCCTGGTTAGGACCCTAACTATGGTATTTTTGACTACATCCTTGTCTTCCAGTCATGTACTACCTGTATATACTTCTAGCCAGTACTATGTACAGACAGGCACTTGGGAGGCAACTTCAGGGCTCATCGAATGGGAATTCCACCCTGTGTTAAGGGTCTGCGCTGTCTTTTAATGAATGTCCTGTTCCTGTATATACAGGCCAGGTGACTGATGGACCAAAGACCTGTGATGACACTTCCAGTTTCTAGTCACCAGGACACACCTCCTCCTGCCTTCCTGCTTTATAGTCACATCCACCAGCATCTTCAGTCTTGCCTTGGACTTTGGGCCTGGAAAAACATTACTGTTTTTGATGTGAAACTGCATTTATACCAGGCCCACCAGGTGTTACTCTAACTCTTTATGATCTTTTTTGTGTTTTATTGCAACAGCTACAATCTATATAAGAAATGCACTATAAAGGGGTCTTTGAGAAAACTAACAGTCATTGTGTGCCCTATGTAATATATTTTAAATATTGATATAGTGGATCTCATAAGTTTGACATACCTTTTTAGCTTGATTTTGGTGATTTCATTATTTTTCTTATTACTTTGGGCTGCAGTCCCCATTTGAGAACCACTGCACTAGAGCAAATTATCAAAAGTTCTGCTTTAATATTCTGCAGTTCTTGATGACCAATTAATGAAGTGCAGTTGATTAGCAGCGCTTGGCTCTAATTACCTGATATGGACTCAGTAAAGGGGCAATGACATGTGGGTTGTGTCTGTTGGCCTGCATTTTGCTAAATACAGTATGTAATGACAAAGTAATATTTGTTCTGTAATTTATGTTGCCTGAGGTTAAATTTACCTTATTTTAGAAGATAGTGAGGACAAGATAATATTTAGTTTTGTATTGGTTCTGAATTTAAACAACAGATTTCAATGTGGATATACCTACTTTGCAGTATTAGTGTACGGAGAATCATGACTTCATTTTATTGTGTATTACAGTATAAGTAAACAGAGGAAACTCTTCCTCTGTGAAAACACCAAGCTTTCCTTTAGGAATCCACTTGTGAAAGTACTGTCAGTTCCCCACCCAACTCCCATGGTAAGGCTGCTTGCAGTGATCTCAGTATTTTAATTGTGTATTCTAATTTGTTAGGTAATATTTTTAAGTTTTAATTTTGTCTTTAACCTTGAGAAAGGCCTAAGAGAAGGTTTATGGATATGGTAAGAGAGGACATGTAGGTGATGGGTGTAACAGAGCAAGATGCGGAGGAAAGGAAGATATGGAACAAGATGGTCCTGTGACAGATAGGGGACGCTCTCGCTCCCTTGATCCCTTGTCCATGACTCCAGACACCAGGTAAAAGTCCAATAGTTGACTTTATTTAAATTGCCACCGTGCACAAAGCACCCTCTTCTCCACTATACTCATATAATAATCACAATACAAATACAATAATCTAATCCTCCAACTCCCAGATGCGTTGCCCTCCTACCACCCAGCTCAGCTCGCCGTCTGGGAGCTCTCATAGTCCTTTTATATTCCCTGACCGGGAAGTGTTCCCAATCCCCAGTCCATGTGATCTTGTATCACTTCTGGGTCAGGTAAAAAGTCCTTTTCTTCACCCCGGAAGCACGTCATTCCCCTTGTCCATGTGACTTGGACGTACTTCCGGGCGTAGGGTAAATAACCGTTGTACCCCTGAAGCGTCCCCTAGTGGCCCCATGGCATCCAGCAGGGCTGCGTATAAAAGTGCAATGTCCATGATGCCCTGCTGGTCTTCGGGGAACCTCCATACTGCAGGGAGGGCTCCACCTGGCGGCTTGGGGTATTGGCCGGGATAAACGGCCAGCCATACACCACAGTATTACCCTCCCGCGATGAATTATAATTGAGTGGCCTGCCCGAGAGGGAAGTCTTTCTCCAAGAGGATGTTCGGTTGAGCCTTGACTGATCCTTTTATCTTGGTCCCTGGAGAACCTAGGGGAATATTAATCCAATTCGACAGCTTGTCCCCTCTCTCCAAGGACAATTTCGCCAAATGTGACCCAACCTTCGGCATCCATAGCACTGCCTCCGTCCTCCTGGTATTCTCCCTGTGGGATTGAAAACAATTGGGAAACGTTAGGGCCGCCCTTCTCTTGCTGGGAAAGAAACCCCCCGCCTCTAACAGTGTCTCTCTTCTTTTCTTTCTTGTCAGGAGACCCACGTTTTATTTTCGGGATCTCCTGTTTGATCTGGGGCTTGTCCACAGTCTGAGTCTCTCTATGAAATAAAGAGAGACACCCTTTACTGTCTGAACCCCTTTAGTTTTATGAATTACCAGTGGCGGCGACTTTAGGGCCGCCTCACTCCGGAGTCAGCACTGTCTAGCTGCCCCGGATCGATCAGCCCTTCCCCAACCACTCGGTTAACACTAGAATTACCAGAGCCTACTAAAAACGCGTAAATCCGTCCCACCTTAAATCGCTTCTTAAAACTGTTCCCACCTCTCCGCCAGCGTCTTTTGTTAATCTAAGTGTGCTGATAAAAGAAAAGCTGCAAGTAGCCGGCTATTCCATCCCCCCACTGACTTAGAACGTGCACAAACTTCTCCCAGCTCATGCCTTGATTGATTTTCTGGGAGTGAAGTGGAGTTTTAGAGTGGAAATAATAGATCTTTGTTTGGAACACACGCATTTCATGTCTGTTCCGTTTCTACAGTAATCTGTGTAAACACATTGTTAAAACAGAAACATTTTTATATTCTAGTAGTAGTTGACAAAATGTAGGCTTACACTATATAATGTATGAAGCCTGAAGTCCAAATATCAAAAGAAATATTTTCACAGGAGGCACCAATCTAACACAATAATTGCGCTTTTATTCAAAAATATAACTGCAGAAACAAAAAGCCACCTTAACATGCGACATTGACACTTGTTTATTATGACTGCCTCCATGGCGTAATAGACTCAGCTGCTGACTGGGAATCAAAAGGTGGCGAGTTCGATCCTGCACCTCTCCGTTTTGAGAAGTAAACTGCTTTTAGTCTTACTATTACTATTTCGCTCCCTTGAACCCCTGTCCACGACTCCAGACACCAGGTAAAAGTCCAATAGTTGACTTTATTAAATTGCCACAGTGCACAAAGCACCCTCTCCTCCACTATACTCATATAATAATCACAATACAAATACAATAATCCAATCCTCCAACTCCCAGATGCGTTGCCCTCCTACCACCCAGCTCAGCTCTCCGTCTGGGAGCTCTCATAGTCCTTTTATATTCCCTGACCTGGAAGTGTTCCCAATTCCCAGTCCATGTGATCTTGTATCACTTCTGGGTCAGGTAAAAAGTCCTTTTCTTCACCCCGGAAGCACGTCATTCCCCTTGTCCATGTGACTTTGACGTAGTTCCGGGGCATAGGGTAAATAACCGTTGTACCCCCTGAAGCGTCCCCTAGTGGCTCCCATGGCATCCAGCAGGGCTGCGTATAAAAAGTGAAATGTCCATGATGCCCTGCTGGTCTTCAGGGAACCTACATACTGCAGGGAGGGCTCCACCTGGTGGCTTGGGGGTATTGGCCGGGATAAACGGCTGGCCATACTCCACAGGTCCGCTGTGGTGACCCCTAACGGGAGCAGCCGAAAAAAGACGAATAATTTTGTTTTACACCTTGTTTTATTTATTGTTCAGTGACATCATCACCGTTTAGTGTTTTTTTTTTTTTTTAAATGGATGCCTTTATTATACTTCTTTTGTGGTTGTGGTCATTTGTTGTTGGCTGTAAAAACTGTGACCATTCTGTCACAACTTATTGTGTATAATATGGCAGCACACATGCCAAGATATCCTAGCTTTGGATCAAAAAACTGAAAACATCATAGCACTTTGTTAGGTTAAACAGGAAATGGTGTATGCTTTTGACTTTGATTTTGGTTGAAGTTTTTGTTTTGGTTTCTCTCTCTGTCTTTTGTGGGGTTTGACTCCAATTTATCTTTTGATTATTCTGGTGCCTTCTTTTTCAGCATTTTCATTCAGCCTATTCTCTATCAGGAATAATACTGCTCAGATGACACAGTCATTTTTGAATTATTGACAGATATTAGATCCTGTCAAGCACTCCCTCTCCTTTTTTGAAATTCAGAATGAACAGTACCTAAAACAAAACAATGCAAAAGTCTATTCATGTTTAGTCGGCAGCCACCCATCTTAAAGCTTCCAATTGCTGTGGTATCTGTTGTCATTTTGCCATAGTACATTTCTCCATAAAATTTGCAATGCCTCAAAAAGTTAAAATTTGCTGGGAAACATGCCAGCATTTTTTATCAGTTATAAACATTCAGTAATAACTGCCAGATTTGATTAGCTGCCACAGAAGTGTCATGGCTTCTGATTAACAGCATGGCTTCAACCCTAGCCTCTGAGTCAGGAACGGATCAGGGATGGGCCTTCTAGGTCTTTATCAGGCACTCCTGACATGCCCTCCTAAACCTTTACTTACATACAATGCAGCTATTTGTCCTTTGAATGCTGACATGTCCATTATGCTGGAATAACCTGCTCACACTTCAAAACGGGCTTGTCAGACTAAGACAATTTCATTAGGCTCTAATAGTAATTCTTCACCCAGCTTCTCATAATAGGATTTTAAATGTGCCTAAAATGTGCGTCTAACCTTCTCCCAAGTTCTAATTTAGACTTAGCAGGTGGCTGATTCAGATATGGGCACATATCAACTATATCACATAAAACCCAATTTGCATTTTCAAGCTCCTGAATAAATGGGAGAAAAGGAAAATATAGATCGGCAGTGTAAGCCAATATGGAAATTTCTTGTGTTATATAAATAAAAAAGAAACATAATGGGGTGTTTTAAGCTGTTCATCCTTATTTCTCCTTTTCTCAGGAACAATAGTTTTCTGGTGATCTGCAGAGCATCAGTTGCTCTGATTCAGTCATAATATATTTCCTTCTGGTTTTCAGCTTGACTGGTAATTTAGTGAGAGTGACAAAGGAAATGAAAAATATAACACTTTGTCAAACTGAATATAGCATTTTAAAAACTTTAGTAGAACATGAACATTTAAAATCTAAATCTTAGTCTATCTACAAACAAAAATGCAGAATTTCCTTGAATAACCTGCATTGCAATAAAGCTATTTTTTGTGCTACAGATACAGCCCTATTGTAACATGTCATGCTAAGTGATTTGATGTGATGGGATGTGGATCAGTGTGCAGACTGAAATAAATCGGCAATTTAAGTGTCCTGAATGTTTCCAAATACATTCTGAGAAGCTGAAAATTTCCTTTGATCTTTTAAGAATAGTCATATTGAATTGGGGGAGTTTCTTAACAAACACACATTGCAAATGAATAAGGCATACAGTGCTATGTATTATTTAATAATAATAATAACCAACCAACCAACCATTTTCTAACCCGCTGAATCCGAACACAGGGTCACAGGGGTCTGCTGGAGCCAATCCCAGCCAACACAGGGCACAAGGCAGGAAACAATCCTGGGCAGGGTGCCAACCCACCACAGTAATAATAATAATAATACATTTTATTTATATAGCACCTTTCCCATGCTTATTATTAGATATATATATATATATATTTTTTATATTTAGATAACTTATGTCCCATTGACTACTCACAGAGACAGCAAAGTGAGAGAAAGAATTAATATGAGCAATGTGCTTATATATATATTTTATATTTAGATAACATATGTCCCATTGACTATCCACAGAGACAGCAAAGTGAGAGAAAGAATTAATATGAGCAACGTGCTCTATCAGTATCAGTAATAACTCACAGACACTAAAATATTGAAAAGGTTAACAATGCTTCAGCATGTCCATTTAACTGAGGACAGCATAGATGAATGCTTATCAGATAAAAAAATAAATTGATCCTAAACAAATGGTTACTAAATTATAACTAAAATGTGGTATCATTTTAGCATACTGTTATGGTAGGTGGGTAAAGTTTCTTTTTCCGGTTTCTTTGTGGTGGCGGCCTGCGCCACCACCACCTACTCAAAGCATCATGATGCTCCAACAATGATGGACTGAAAGCCAGAAGTCTACGTGACCATCATCATCAGGTCCTTCCATGAAAATATGATGATTTATGTTAGGTAGAATGCCCAGAGGGGACTGGGCGGTCTCTTGGTCTGGAACCCCTACAGATTTTATTTTTTCTCCAGCTTTTGGAGTTTTTTTTTGTTTTTTCTGTCCACCCTGGCCATCGGACCTTACTCTTATTCTATGTTAATTAATGTTGACTTATGTTTATTTTTTATTGTGTCTTCTATTTTTCTATTCATTTTGTAAAGCACTTTGAGCTACATTTTTTTGTATGAATATGTGCTATATAAATAAATGTTGATTGATTGATTGATTGATTGATTGATTCATACATTTGAGCAGAATAAGATGGGGTGCTATCAGTGTTAGTGGAAGTAATCACAATAGAGTTTTCATTAAGCATTAATGTCCAGTATTACCCCACATAGTGCTGTGAATGGATTCAGGATTAGTGCAATCCCAGGACTGTCTAATACATAAAGAATGATATGGGGCCAAAAATGTCTAAGCATTCCCGAAGCGTGTCACACTCAAGTACAAATTGAATCAAGAACCTTCCTGTATTGGTTACTGATACACTTTCCTTTCCCTATCACCTATTTTAACACAATGCTATATTTTTAAAATAGAAGATTGTTAAAGAACCAACAGATGGCTATCTGGGATCATAGGCATCTACCTTCAGTTAGGAAACAAACACATGGCAAATCTGTTTAAAGCTTGATCATTATACAAGTGCTAGACGGCAGACCAGGGTGCTCAACTGTGCACAAGTAGGTATGAAGTTCAGAAGAAGTCACACTTATGACATCATTTAAGATTAATACAGACTATTCTATGTTTAATATAAATTATAATGCCTAAATGGCAAGGCCTCCATCACAATTCTTTCTCCTCTTTGTGACAATTGACCAAAGGATAAGGAGCAAAATATACCTCAAGGCTGGGGTTAAATGGAGAAACTGGAAGTGAAGCGTTCAACTCACTTTTGGATGAGTTACGAGGATAACTCCACCTAACACTAGAAGTCAGGTAGAATCATAAGATCTTCTGTCCACAACAACCATGGGAAGAAACCTTGCTGGAAGAGATTGTGGACTCCAAGAGACAAGAAAAAAGGTATAAAGGGTTTTTTTAAGGGGCTAGGTAGAGTAATTGAAATTTAGACAGTTGTTATTGAAGATTTGTTCCATGAGTTTTGTACTGGTTGCCACGATGCCCATAGTGGTACCACATCAATTAATAGCTGAGCCTCAAGAAATTGATACACTAAAGAAAGTGACATAATAAAGCTGCCCAGAGAAATCCTGTGCCACCAAATATAATAATGAATGTAGCAAATTCATTAATGGATCAATAATCAAAACATGGTGTGATTATGCTATTTCAAGTCAGGGTCACAGTGAGCCAGAATCAGTCCTGGCAGTATTAAATACATGGCAGAAACTAACCTTGAGCAATATATCAAATGAGTCAAACAAGCCCACTTTAAACTTGATAATTAACCTAAACTGCACATCCTTGGAATGCATGACAAGCCAAAATACTTGCAGAAAAATCAACAGAAAGGGAACACACAAACGTCTTATTCACAATGATCAGTCTATGACCGAAACCTAGTCTACTGGAACAGTGAAGTGGCAGTGCTAACCAGTGTGTCACAATGGCATTCTTTTCTTTTAAGTTGGTGTCTGTAACCATTACCTTTGTCACTGCAGATGCACTGATTATCTTCAATCTAAGGTAAATGAAGGCAGTGGTAAATTATTAAAATCATGCAAATAATTCTTTCAGTCATAATCTTTGTTTGGCATTAAGTGAATTGAAATGAACAAGAGTTGTAACCAAGCAAACTTTAACAAGCAATGTCCAAAACCTGTAACCATACTCGTAGCCAAAAACCGAGCCATATAGTTAGGTACCAAAAGGGCCACAACACAAGATCTAAATAGTAGTTTAAAGGCAGAAACATCTGAAGCTGTGACTAGAAAGCTCAGAACTAAATATTACAAATGTCAACCAAGTCTTTTCTCTTTGGAGTCCAATCTTGGACAAGGAGGTTTGCATCACTAAACTTTAAATGTTGTCATCCAAACTAGTAATGGCATAGCAATGGCATGAAGAACGTAAGTTGTTTATACCAGAGTCAAAGACTTCTCGAAACAAAATTGAATTTTACCACTAGATTATTTGGCCTCAGAAGCTGCATAAACAATACACAAATAATTAGTAGAGGTTTAACAGTTTGTAAAAATTCAAATTATAAGCCAGGTCAGGACAACAGCAATTTGTAATAACCTCAGTTGAGCTTTCTGTGTTCAAATACAGTATTTATACATTTCATGTTTATGTGAGAATGCAAGAAAGCATGCTAAGATGCTGGCTATTCACCTGTCTAAATCAGTATTTATGTAGCTAAAAATATAGTTAAGAAACAGTGCTAGTTTTTCTTTGGAAAGTGATGTGCAAAGTTACTCAAGGGGAGCTGTGAGAAGTAAACAGGCAGGGTGATTAGTGCCACTACACATGTCTGCTTGATTAGGTAATTAAGCGCGGATCAACTTGGAGTTAAAAAGGTGTGCCTGAGTATAAGGAGAACAAAATGGAGAGAGTCAGTGAAAGAGTAATAATGTGGTGGGTGTGATCGATTAAGAAAGAGAGAGAAGCATGATGATTGAAAGAAGATATGCTGGCTGGAGGAATGCCCAGTGAAAGTAGATAGAAGAGAGCGTGGCGAACAGATTGCATCTCCATTTAGAATTTGACTTCAGAGAGATCAGGGTCATTGCTGGCCTGGTGCAGCAAGGAGCAGAGATGATGACTGACTGGTCTGTGCTTCACCAGTACCAGTCTTTGAGGTGCTACAGCTGAGGAGTTCTGGTTCACCGGCGATGTCTTGGCTGAGAGGAGGTGCAGGGAAGATATGATGACACCAGAGGAGAACTGTGGGCTTGGAAAAATGTTAGCAAATGTGGTGCGATGAAGAAGAGTCGCTTGTGTATTTGTCAGGTGAGTGGTGATGGTGTGACAGGGGCTCATCCACGAATTGAGAGCTGAATGAGAACTGCTCTGGGAATTTATTTGTTTTTAACTGTTTCGCTTATTGCTTTTACATAGATAGATACCTCTGATATCTTTTATTTTTAATAAAGTATTATTTATTTAATTTTTTTTATGTATTTTCCTATTTGCACTTTTGTATGATGACACGGTTGTAAATAAACACTGGCATTTACAGTATTTGCAGACTTTAATCCACTTTCACTCTTTGGTTGCCCCAGTGAATCCTTGGTTTACTAACTGCAAGATGCCTAACAAGAGGAAGAAACCGGTGGCCAAGGCTCTGAGTATCGCAATGTGCTTTTACAAAATTTCATTGTTGTCAAGAATATTTAAATCTGGTTTATCCTGAATATGTGGAGTTTATTTTTTCAAATATAATTAACCTAATTTTAGATACCTGCTAAAGCAGCCCTTCTCTATCAGTCCTTTTTATAAACCCATTTTTCTTTTACAAGGTCTCTGGAGACTCAAGCCAAGCAGTAAAAGGAACAAGTCAGGAACTAACTCTGAGCATTTGTATCTGTTTAAGTTGTGAAATGTAACTTTCACCAATAAATCTAACATAAATGGCCTTGAAAATTGGAAAGAAACTAAATTACTTTAGGAAAACACCCACGGGGAAAATGGAAATAAGTGAAAAATTCAAAAAAGACCATGATCAGTCTGGAAATCTAACCCACCATCCTGGAGTCAGAAGCACTAATGACTATTCCACTCAGTGCTACTCTATCCATCCATTTCTTACCTTGCACTTATCCAGGTCAGGGTCATTGTACAATGGGTAAAGGAGGGGAATCAACCATAACTGGGTTGCCAATTACTCCCAAGCACACTCATCCACATTCATTACACTGGGCTGATTTGCAGTCACTGATTATCCTAATAGTACATGTTCAAAATGTGAGAAGAAATCCAAATAAACCCATGCAGACATTAGAGAATATGTAAACACAAGCTGTAGGTAGGCTGGAGCTGAGAGGTCACAATGATAATTACTGTGTTGACCCTAACCTGATAACAGCTTATTTAAAAGTAGCACAACAAGAAATATCTGCAATTTACGACATTTAACTACGGGGTGGCTAAAGAAGATAGCAAACATTTATCACGATGGCTCATCTAAAAACAAAAAATATTTAAAATGTTCAATACTTTAAGGTAAAGGTAATTGAATTAAATCTAAACTTAACAGAACTTTAAATTCACATATTCCCACTTGTTTGATGTATTATTGGCCACATGTGAGAGAAGAAGTAAAGAAGTAAAAACCAAGCATAAAACAAGCCTCCTATGTCTGCACATATCAAGTAGCTCAGGAGTTACAGTATATTTCCATAGTTTAACAGCCTCAGCAGTGGCAGTGTATTCTTGGTAATGGTCTGTTACAAACGATCCGGTGTCCTGAATCCATTTTGCTTCAGATAAATGCTTCCAGTTTTATTGTCTATTGAAAAACACTCTTAGTGCAGTTAACCTTGATAACGTCCTGAAAGAATGTTAAAGATTCTGTAAAACCTACCCTTACCCTCCATTTCTCAAGTCTATGGTGATTTAGTTTTCTAATCCGGCCTATATAAAGTAAACTCTGTCAACCCTGGGATTAGTTTTCTTGCTTTTTTATGCCTACATAACACAATTTAAACATCCCTTTTTATGGTGTGCTGACCAGATTTACTGAGGTCTTTCTAATGTGCAGTGGAATTTAGACATGAATGCAGACTCCATCGCTTCATCTGAGGACATGCTGAATTTAAAAAAAGAAAAAAATATCTGGCTTTTCATTGCTTCTCTTTCCTCCTTGGCAGGTAATTGGTGTTAGGCAATTGTGAACCTCGCATTCCTTTTCAATCTTGTTTCTTTTAGCTCCATCTGATTAATTTAACTTTTGTCTATATTTTTGTAAGTGTAATTTCATTTGAATGTATTACATTTGACTTAAATAGGTCCCATTTTAAATATTTGGATTTATCATTTTCATAACAATGTATTTATATAGCATAGTGTAAAATCTAATTTCTGAAAATTTTACATACTGGGGCAATAAGTCATGCTGAATTATGTTCATCAATCAATCCATTATATTTTACTTTACTGAACAGACATATATTACAATTTTTTATCATCTATTTGGCTCTCAGTTCCCTTCCAGCTACACGGCCATACTCTACAGGCTTACAGTGGGAGAAAAAGGCAGCCAGCCTGTAGGAGTTCTTCACCATTATGATTGCTGGTCCCACTGTAGTTCATCTCTCATTAATCTGCCAAACCTCATTTTTTTGACTTCATTCCACTGTAGTCTGTCCCTACTCTGAAACTTGTTGAAGCCATTCACAAAACCAGTCCATTGTGATTTTCAGAGTAACAAAACTTGGACTGTCAGTTTTTGTTGACCTTTCTAGTTGTGTCTAACAATCTGCACTGATAATAATAAATACATGGAGTAAGCAGTGTAGGTCACTAAATAGTAGCACTTCTAGAACATTCATATACAGATTTTCTTAAAACAGTTTGTTGAATTTGGATTGAAAAAAGAGGATGGTATTATTGGCCTATTCATATTAAAACATTTTAATTTTCTCCCTCTCTCTATCCCTGACACTTCCATATGCCCTTACAGCTCAATCTGGTTTGCCTGCTTAAATCCTTCCTCAATGACTCTCCTAAGACCAGTGGCAGACTTTGTGATCTTCCAATTCAACTTAACTAACATGAAAAGATCAAGAAAAAAAAAATGCTATCTCCTGGATCTTATTAAACTTAAAAAGCAGGAATAGACCCATGGATAGTCTTTATATCTTTCTCATTGTACCAATGAAAAAGGGCAATGTCCTCAAGCATCTCAGAATTACTCCTAGGAATTGCACTAAAAGTTTTACTAGGATAAGAATTTGTCATATCCTAGAGTAGGACATTAGCAGTAGTTATGAAGCATCCTACACTCCCAGAGAGGAGAGGAGTTCACCTCTGAGAATAAATGATGCCATGTACTTATGGCATCCTGTGCCACAAAGCGTCACCCGTGAAGCCATTTTCCTTGGAAATCATAATGACATTTTGCATTTTGCTGATACTAACACTAAGAATTCACTTCAAAGGTAATAATAATAATAATAATAATAATAATAATAAAAATACTCAAAGTTGTAGGATAAGAAGAAGGAAAACATAATAGGTAGTATACTATGCTAAGCAGCATGTAATTGTTACCACTTCACAACAACATCAGCAATAATACAGTCTGAATTCACGACCACCTGTGTGTTGATACAGTGACATATATGTGCTTATCCAAACTTGGTGCAATGATCTTTATGTGTGTACTGTCAATTACACCAACAACTCCAAAAAAAAAGCAGCAGTTTGCATGCATGCAGCTTGCTTTAACATTACCTTACGTGGGGTAAAGGGAAAATGTATAAATCTGCACATTACCTCACACATTGTAAGAACAATCGATGTTTGGTGCAAAATTCAAAGCTGCATTTTCCCCGTGGTCAAAAAGCGTAACGTTACCAACACTTTCATTACATCTGACAAAGCGTGACTTCTTTGTGTAGATGGAGTGATCATGTGATGTACAAGATTTGCTACTAATATTATTCCATCTTCGTCAAATTGATATCTTTTCATGGGTTCATTATTGTTCACTGTTTCCAGAACATTCTGCCTTTTCCAGAATGTGTGTGCTGACCTCTGCCTTAACACCATGTTCTGGCAGCTGCTAACAAGTTTAGGACAGCTCATGAGGTTTCCTAAATCCTGGTAAAGTTAGGAATAGTTTCCAAAGCTAGGAAAATTGATAAAATGTTATTAGTCCTACTCCTAAGAGTAGGACCAAATTTATGTCACACCTAGATTTTTTGAGCCAGTTAGGACCGTTTTCCCACTCAGAGATGTTTGATAAGTACGGGCATTGATTTTTCTTAGCACCAAATCTAAATTATGAAGTGTTGTTTCTGTTCTTAAATAATAAAGCATACACAAAAATGGCATATAATAATTATGCAATAGTTAACCAATAAAGAATACAAAATGAGATACAGAGCAAATAGTGTTTCATGGCAATCTGTGACAGTTTAGTAATAAAGTCTAGTTATAACGTAAAAATGGAGAGAAGATGTACTTATCGATATTAGTGACTCAAGTAATTGTATCCAACTGTGAACTGTTACAGCATATTGAAGATTCTTATGTTAACTACATAACAGTATTTTATTGTTTTGTTTCCAAAAGCTATTTATTGCCTCTTGGATCTTGTAAGTTGTCAAGCGTTGACAATGGAGGTATTCTCTTCACCAATGGCAGTGCTTCAAGTACATTATTTTATTTTGAGTTTCCTGTGTTTAAGGCAGGTGTGATGAAGACCATGGAGCGGCTGCTGCTTCACCACCTGAGGCCACAGGTCCGCCGCGCCCTCGACCCTCTGCAGTTCTCATACCAGGAGAAGGTGGGAGCGGTGGATGCCATCATCTATATGCTACACCGATCCCTCTCCCACTTGGACAGAGGCAGTGGTGCTGTAAGAATTATGTTTTTGGACTTCTCTAGCACCTTCAACACCATCCAACCTCTGCTCCTTAGGGACAAGCTGACAGAGATGGGAGTAGATTCATACCTGGTGGCATGGATCGTGGACTATCTTACAGACAGACCTCAGTTTTTATTGTATAATATTTATTATTATTATTGTATTATTATCTATACTAATAAAAGGCAAAGCCCTCACTCACTCACTCACTCACTCACTCACTCACTCACTCACTCACTCACTCACTCACTCATTCACTCACTCACTGACTCATCACTAATTCTCCAACTTCCCGTGTGGGTGGAAGGCTGAAATTTGGCAGGTTCATTCCTTACAGCTTCCTTACAAAAGTTGGGCAGGTTTTATATCGAAATTCTACGCGTAATGGTCATAACTGGAAGCAGTTTTCTCCATTTACTGTAATGGAGATGAGCTTCAACGCCATGGGGCGGAGTTTCGTGTGACATCATCACGCCTCCCACGTAATCACGCAGTACATAGAAAACCAGGAAGAACTCAAAAAAGTGCTTAAGAAAACATGCATTATATAATTGAGAAGGCAGCGAAACAATAAGAAGCGAGCGAGTGACATATACAACCATATTCATGAGTTCTGCTACTTCGGAAACAAAGCACGATGTAAACCTACACTTTAAATTAAGTTCATAGACAGACTGCGCTGGCGCTTGTAATTTAGTGCCTGCCCATATAAGGCCGTCCGTCAGCGGCAATCCAATAGCAAACTGCCACGGGTAAATATTCACGGGTGAAGGACTGTGCTTATGGAGAGGAAGATGAGATGGTCAGGGTGGTGTTTGACACAAACTCAGCGAAACTGCGAGAGAAAGTTTTAAGTGCCAGGACTAAGGTAACATTAAATAAAGCTATGGACATAGCACGAGATGGCACCAGCACAGCTGGGAACCTTCGATGCAAGTACACTGAGTGGCTCACGTGAACTGACGCAGTGCACAGATAAAAAGCAACAGTTCCAAAGAGCGCTGAACAAAAACCGAATTACACAATTGAAAAGGCAGCAAAAAATATGAAGCGCCTGATAAGCATATTCATAAATGCAGCTACTGTGGAAACAAAGCACACGGTGGAAAAAGTTAATGTCCCGCTAAAGGAAGACAGTGTAAAAAAAACCCGTGCATGCAGTGTGTCAGGTCTCAGATAAAGAAGAAGACGAGCTGTTTATTGATGCAGTAAGAAACGAATCGATGAATGAAACCTGTCATCTTTACAACGATTGACAAACACAGAATGTAACTTGAACACAACACATCCTACAAATACGAACCTGATTGAAAGAAATAATGATAATCAAATCCTTGATGACAGCAACACTCAGTAACACTCACAAAACAAATACTGTATATTGACAGTCATGTTAACGTTATTTTTAAAATGTTCCCTTTTCTTTTTCTACCTTTTTAAAACACTACTTCTCCGCTGCGATACACGGGTATATATATATGTATATATATATATATATCCCGCTCTACATACTCAAATAATGGATACTTTATTCGCCATCAATGATTATTTTGGTAAAGCCATACTCAGTGTATTCATTAGATGAACGGTAAAAAAGTAAGAGCGAGGGAGGATGACTCATTGAGGCATGCAGGCTGTAGTGCTGGCCAACTCTATCTGAATTGCGCGATCACATTTGAAAAATATATCTTTTCAAGTTCTATTTAGTCCATATGTGTCAAACTCAAGGGCGGGCCACATCTGGCCCGGCGTAATTATATCCGCCCGAGATCATTTTATATACTGTATTATTGTTATTAAAGCCCGGGTATATGAAGCGCTGGTAACACAATAAACTACAGATCCCATAATGCAGCGCTTCAGCTGCCTTGCCGAACACTTACCGCTTACTAGAGTTATTGCACACTGAGTTTACACGGCGCTTTGGTGACTTTAAAGAACAAAAAAAGTCCGTCTACATGCGGCTCGAACCTTGTGCATGTTTGGTAGCACATATCTGTGTGAGAAGCTCTTCTCAGTGATAAAGACTAACAAAACAGCACACAGGAGTCGCCTCACTGATGAGCACCTGCAATCCATCCTGAGAATCTCCACAACACAGAACCTCACACCAAACAGAAACGAACTTGTGGCCAAAAAGATGCCAGGCGTCCAGCTCTAAAATGACATATGAGCAAAGACAACTGAATGATTTGATTTGTTATTGCACGTAAGAGCGGAGTCAACGTTTTAACAAACAGCGTATTGCACTGATCTGAAATAGCTGTGTGTGTATATATGTAGATATGTATGTATATGTATATATATGTGTGTATATATGTGTGTGTATATATGTAGATATATATGTATGTATATATGTGTATATGTATAGATATGTATATATATATATATATGTTTATGTGTGTGTGTAAATATATATATATATATATATATATATATATATATATATATATATATATGACAACAACACTCATCACTCACAACAGTGACAAAACAATTACATTGACAATCATGTTACGTTATTTTCAAAATGTTTCCTTTTCTTTTCATTGCTTCTTTAACACACTACTTCTCCGCTGCTGCGGTATTTTGCTAGTTATTATATAAATAAATAAAGAGTAGAATGTATGGTTCAAGCGGTAGGCAAACTCGATAGTGTCATGATATGTGTCAGGTTTAGCTTTCAAGTGGCCAAAAACTAGCCTCTTAAAGCACTTCATGATGGGTACTATAGGGTGATAGTCAATGAGGCAAAACACAGGACTTAATTTTGCACATTTATGATTGTGGTAGTTTTGAAACAGTTGGGGACTTATACTTGCCTCAGGAAAATGTAAGTTGGCTGGTCCAACAGCTTTGTGTGGGTTTACTTAAAACAAAGTTCTTCTCACTTCAGCATTGGACAAACACAGTACCTTCTCCTACTGAGGGTGGATGGTCATGCAGGAAGTCAAGCCATGAATCAAAGTTATTTAAAGTATCTGGAAGGGAGGCATCACCACTGCAGACAGGTGGTCTTGTAGTGTTTGATCACTTTGATTCCCTACCATATGCACTGTGTATCCTGAAAGTGGCAGTGGATCATCTTGCGATACTTCGCTGCTTTGATGCCTTGAGATGGATTTGCCCTTGCGGTCCTGAGAGCTACAGTACATTATCACCTGATATAAAGGTGTTATTTTAGTAGACTTTTAACTGAGCATGTGCCTCCACCACGTTTTCTGTTTTGCACATGTTCTGATGGTCTTTGAGACAGTCACATCATCTATGCACTTGTTAATGTTGACAGTGACTAATGAGGCATACTCCTCTAAGTTGATCTGATAGCAATAGGTGGCAGCTGCTTTACACATGGCCCAGTCCGTGTGATCAAAACAGTCCTGCAGGGCTGAAACAGCTACCGCTGGCCACACACTGGTTTGTTTGAGCTGTGTTTTGAACTGTTTAAGCAGTGTTTTACATGCAGGCAGTAGCATAATGGAAACATTATTAGAAAAACTGAAATGTGGGTGAGGTATGGCATTGGGAGTGAAAGTTTGTAAATAAAAAATCCAGTTTGTTTTCTCCCCTGCTTGGAAAGTTCACATATTGATAAAAGTCTTCAACAGACTTCAAGTTCACATGATTAAAATCTCCAGCAATAGTGACAAAACCACCAGGATGTATGGTTTGCAGCTATGCAGAGGTGGCAAAAGTACACACGTTCTTTACTCAAGTAAAAGTACAGATATTTGCGTAAAAAAAGACTCTGGTAAAAGTACAAGTACTCATTCAACTTTTTTATTTAAGTAAAAGTAAAAAAGTACAGGCTCTGAAATATACTCAAAATATAAAAGTAAAAAGTAGCCTCTAAAATAAAGATTGTACAAGCAGTTTCTGTTCAGTGCTGACTAAAAACTCACAGTGTATTTATACAGCTTGAAAAATATCAAATCACTGTAACTTCAAATTACCAACAAAACAAAAACTGTATACTGATAATGAACATTCACATTGCTCCAGTGCTCACTTTTCAATATCAGCATGCCAATTTTGTCAGAAATTCCTTTATTTTTACAAAACTACCAAAATCTTTAATTCAACTTCAGCAGAAGCTGGTTCTCAGAGTTCTCTGAATCAAGGCGTGTGTGCGCTTTTGGGTGTAAAAATTAGTTCTGCAGTGCTAAAAAGCCTCTTACAGGAAGCCGAGGCAGGTAATGGAGTGTTGAACTTCAGAGACAACTTGCATATTACTGGGAGTGGGAATCACTTTTGATAGCCACATGCCTGCCTTGTTTTCACAGTCGAGTCCCCGCTCCATTCTTCTTTCTTGTTACGTTGTTTCCGTCTTGTTACGTCCGTCATGCTTGATTTGTGCTGATTGATACTCTATCGGAATTGTCTTTCCTATATACCACTGGCCCATTCATTTAGGTTCAAATCAGCCTTTATGCTGAGAATGTGAAAAGATGAAAAATAGAAAAATACTTAATTCCCCACAAATGCATTAAAACTAAAGTAACGGACTTGTTTTTAAAATGTAAGGAGTAAAAAGTACAAATATCTGTGTTAAAACGTAAGGCGTAAAAGTAAAAAGTCGTCTGAAAAATAAATACCCAAGTAAAGTACAGATACCTCAAAATTCTACTTCAGTATAGTAACAAAGTATTTGTAATTTGTTACTTCACACCTCTGTGGCTTGTAATCCATCCATTTTCTAACCCACTGAATCCGAATAGGGTCACGGGGGTCTGCTGGAGCCAATCCCAGCCAACACAGGGCACAAGGCAGGAACCAATCCTGGGCAGGGTGCCAACCCACCACAGGACACACACAAACACACCCACACACCAAGCACACACTAGGGCCAATTTAGAATCGCCAATCCACCTAACCTGCATGTCTTTGGATTGTGGGAGGAAACCGGAGCGCCCGGAGGAAACCCACGCAGACACGGGAGAACATGCAAACTCCACGCAGGGAGGACCCGGGAAGTGAACCTGGGTCTCCTAACTGCGAGGCAGCAGCGCTACCACCGCGCCACCGTGCCGCCCGTGGCTTGTAATAGTTCTGTAAAATATATTCAGTGGTTCTTTAGAATTAACTACCAAATAGATGTAGAGAAAAGCAAAGCAAAATGACACCTTTTATTGGCTAACTAAATTCATAAATTCTCTACATTCATAATGGCTAACACGGTACAACAACCTAGTACTACTACCAAATAGATGTAATTCATCAGAATAAAAATAATGGTAAACTGCAGTGGCAAGTAAAAAGGACATCACTTTACAGTTAGCCATTCCAGCACTGGAGAGCAATGGCTTGACTCTACTGCAGCGTTTCTGCACCGTTTGCTGTTCACATAAATACACAGATCACCACCTTACCAGCTGCTGAAGCAGCTCTGTCCACTTGGAAAGTAGTCAGTCTATCCATCTGAGTGGTCACATCAGGGATATTATTATACAGCCACATTCCAGTAAAGATAAAAATTGAACCATCCCTTATCTCTCGCTGGGTTATCTGTTGAAGTTTGAGGTCATCCAGCTTGTTGTCCAGTTAGAAAACATTTTTAAAGCGGAATAGAAGGGAGTATATTTGGACACCAGCTTTTTTACCTTGCTTCTATTTCCATTAACATTGCTTATGGCAACTTTCCTTTGATAGGCAGCCTGATCTTCACAGAATGCCAAGGCTGTTCAACTGCTCCCTTAATTCTAGGTTCATTTTGTATACTGAGCAGTGATCACTTATATAAAGTAGCATATACCAACAGTAGAGTTTTCACATAATCTGCAATATTTAACACATCTCGCACTAAATTCCGTGGACCCAAAACAGCATTGCATCTGCATGTGACACAGTCTTGCCATCTAGTCGATATATATATGCACCAAGTTCAGATGATATGCAAATAATAACTGATGTTTTTGCATTGATTTCTAATATGAGTTCTCACAAGTTTATATTAGCTGAAGATTTTAATAGTGTATTACATTCTGATAGATCATGAAAAGATTTTATTGCAAAATCTCAGGCACCTACAACAGTTTTGCATTTTACTAACCTTTTGGACACAAACTGACTTCCTTACCCATATTTATAACATTTTTCTTTTTTTTCAACTGCAAATTAGTGTAATAAAGATATTAAGAAGATGAGCTGTTCAGATGAAATAAAGAGATAAAGAAACTGACTAGGATATGGAAAACAGAAAAGGAGTCTGTGAAAAAAATGGCATTTTAAAAGGTCTGTGGTTAGAATACCAAACCAGAGATTGTAGTCAAATTATCAAAGTAAATGTCCTCACCTAACTTGTGTAATTTCCACAAACTAACACTAATACTAACAAACAGTGGTTAAAAAAATCAGAAAGCTTGTGTGCAAGTATCTGTGCACCTCCATCTTAAAGTGTGTTATGATGCAGTATGTCATTTGACTTCCATGTCACGTGGAGGGTGGGAAGCCACACAAAGACCATCCAAAACAGTGTAATTAGTCAACTTCCAGAATTCCAGGATGCCAAACACTAGATTTATTAAAGCCATAACTATCCACTAAGATGATGTATTTATTG
The DNA here is from genome assembly GCF_016835505.1 of Polypterus senegalus. Classification (NCBI taxonomy): domain Eukaryota; kingdom Metazoa; phylum Chordata; class Cladistia; order Polypteriformes; family Polypteridae; genus Polypterus; species Polypterus senegalus. Next base: position 82,857,588 of record NC_053156.1, on the reverse strand, counting down.
ATGAACATTTTTGATTAAATACATTTACTCTTAAATTTTATAAGTTTTACATTATTGTCATCTATTCTTATTTTGGATCTTATACTGCTATTACTTACTAATTCATCTCATCATTGACTGTTAAATCCATTAGTTTGTTTGAGGATGACTTTATTAAATTAGTTATTTCAGATTTTTACAGTTTTTACAGTTATTTTCTGTTTTGTACAACATAAAGCAATCCCAAAAATATCTGTTGGAATACTCCAGGAAACAGCCAAAGCATACTGTATCTTAGCAGCTTTGATATTGTTGCACTGGAGCCGAGTGCATAAATGTATCTTCTTGTTCTACTACATGGCTCTGTTCGGTGGCTTGCTATCCTTAAAAGGAGTGCTCGCCTTTGCCTCACTAGATGGAATTCTGTTTGCTTCATTGCAGTTTTGCCATTTTTATATGCACACCTGCTGCTGGCTTTAAGTTGCTCATTTGTATGATGGAATGTCAGCTCATACTATAGGTGACTCGTTCCTGACTGATGCAACTTGTCAGCACTGTTACAATATGTTTCTCATTAAAATAATTTGCAGACTAGAGGGACATTAGAGCTACTTGCTGAGATGTCTAAGATTTGTGAAGGATATGCAATTATATGCTATAAAAAAGGTTGCCACTGCACACAGAATGTAATCTGACTACAAGAGAAACAAATCAACTGATTTTAACTCACTCCACTCTTATGAACATGGCAAAAAGGCTAATAGGATTCTAGCTCAACAAATACATTAAAGGATAGTCCAGAATGCAATTACAGAGATTAACAATGCAGTTGGAATCAAAGTTACTGAGAATAAAGGAAAAACTAATATATATAATATTACAGATATATACAGACTAGAGTATAATAAAAAAGATGGTCCTGCCAGTTACTTCCTCAGTATATTAGAAATACTGCAGCTAAATACACTGCCTCTAGAGAAACAGAACAAACCACTGAAGCTTGTAAAAATTCAAGATATTGTAAAATCTCTACAAAGCAGAAAAGCTTTGAATTTACAAGGTTATCTAGTGGAATTTTATAAAAAGCATTCTGTTAAATTAGCACTAGTAATGCTAGCTATGTTTGTGGAAGCTAGAAAACATCATTTTCTACCCTATGCTCCAGGCATCAATTGCTATCTTTCCAAAGAAAAATGAAAATCCCATTAAATGCGGATCTTATATATCAATTTCATTTAAAAAAAATGATGTCAAGGTACTTGCAACAGTTTTATTGAACATAACTGAAAAATTTCTTCCTTCAATAATATCACAGGAGCAAACTGTATTTGTTAGAAGCAAAAATCTACTGTCAACCCTTTGATTATTGTTTGATGTTCTAAATACCCCTTAGCATCTAAACTTTCTAAGGTTTTGCTATTTTGGGTGTAGAAAAGCATTTGAAGGATTGGAATATGGATATCTGTTTATTTTACTGAACAAATTTGGATTTGGACCCAATATTTGCCCCTGGTTCAAGTTGTTTAACAGGAACGAAAAATAATGAAACCTCCATAACTTAACAGTGATGCCTTACAGTAAAGAGTTGTTTCAGAATTTTTGAAAATGTTTTAATGTTATTTTTTTATTGCTCTGAGAACTGGGTAAGGCGATTCACTATTAAATGTATAGAAATCATTCTGATTTCTTGGTTATAACCTTTTTATGGTGATGCATATATTTCCAAAGTAAATTAAATAACAGTGCATTGCCTCTTGCATTAAATGGCATGATAATGTTTTTTGAATAGTGATACAATACATAGTTGTTCAAAGGTGTCCATGACCATCTTTTATAGGCAAGATAAAGTGGCACTATTTGTCATATAACTAGCATTTGGCATATCAGCTGCAGCCATATAAGTTTGCTACAGAATGGCTCTAAACATCCAAGATATAATATCTGAGCAAAGAGAAACAACAAACATGCCGTCTAGTGTCCAAGGTAGCACTAGTACCAAGTGTAATATTAGCATAATGGGAAAAGAAACTGAATAGAGGAACCATTCATAATTAATAAGCTTTTGTTTATTGAGCAAAAGGTTAACACGCAGAACTGCAATGTAAACAGCTAACCAGGAGCTCTAATCAAGGTATACCAGACTAAAACAGTATTTTTTTTCAATCTTATGCTTAAATGCTGAGACAGATGGTCATCTCTTTTACAAGCAGTTAGATCATGCTGCAGCTTTAGTAGGCCTGTAGATAAGCATCCCAAAGTGGTTTTATTTAGTCTTTGTCAAAAAATGCACACCTCTTAGAGACAATATCAGGGCTTGTCGACTTGTAATTCCACCCTGAACCACAGGTTGGTGTTACCTTATAATGCTTCTTGTTTCGTGGGTTTCTGTCAAGTGCCCGTGTTTCTCATTGTGACCTGAGATCTGACATGTGCAGGAATGTGTGGCAGACAGTGGAGGCCATATGAGATTTCAGCTTTCTCATGGGAGTGATCGGATCCTTAGTCTGATAGTTCATTATTTATTATTGCTGTTCTCTGTATTTTCCTTCTCACAGGTTTTTATTTATTGTCTTTTTCAAGAGGTAAGTCATTTACAGATTGTAGAGAGGTGAGTCACATTGTGGGAACCTCGATCTGGGGTTACTTGTTATTCCTTTTGCTCACTATTGTTATTAGTATTTTTCACAATGTTTTCAAAATTTTTTTGTAGTTCTGACATGAGCTATTAACTTCTTCACAATGTTATAAAAAAATTTTCTAGCACAGACATTTGAGCTGTCAGCTTCACGATAGTTGTTCTATGAGTGTGAGGTGCATGGATAGCTGTCAGATTATCATTATAATTATGTTTCACCATCTTTTCAAATATTTTGTCAAGTTCATAAACCTGAGCTGTGTGCTTGCAACCTATCATTTCCCTGACTCACCTTAGTCTGATCAGCCTGTGTACTGTCTTTTTCCTCTACTGTGACTGATCTACTGTATGTTTACTCAGAGGGTTGAGACGCTTTACTGTCTCTGCTTCTTCAGTGGTAGATTTAGTTATCTTCCTAGAATAACAACATCAGCAACCTTCGAGTCAGTGAGAAATGGTTTCATGTCTTGTCTCATATTGTTTGTTTCATTCAACCCTTGATAAAGAATATGGGGGAATATGCCCTGAACTAATATTTTATCATAGCTGAATTCAGCTCCATGCTACTCTAATGCCAACAGCATAAGTTGTCGAAGATTAATTATTCGATATATACATGTTTCAAACGCTTCCCTATCTTGTTGTTTTGTATTGCTGTGCTCCTGAAACAGTTCTGTGATGCATTTATCCCTAATGTGTAACCTAAGAAACTGTATGAGATCATCTAATGTGAGATCATCTCTACTAATGATAAAATCTTTGAAGATGCCAGGTTTAACTTTATAACTTTTAACTTGGTAAATCTTTAATGTAATCCTGCATATTTATTTGCTAAGGTTACTGTATAAAATTTCAGACCCCCTATCTTAGATTCCCTCAGCATAGACTTTTAACTCTCTGTGAGGCAGAAAAGCAGCAACATCAGTGAGTCTTACAACCTGATATGAAGTCATATGAGAAAGGAATCATTTTCCAATATCCCCAGAGGTCCTCCTCAGATTTGTGCCAAGGTGTTTAGTTTTGTTCGACTGAGTATCTTGATTCAGTCTTGTAGTGTTGTCATCTGTGCAATATTCACTTCAAGCTGGGGTGATATCCTTTTCCAGTTAGGAGTTGTGATATCATATCCTGGTGGTGAAGTAGATGTGACATGCCTTTGTCCTCCAAATTTCTCAACCTGTCACCCATAACATAATCAAAAGGGTAATAATAAAATTCTTGTTCACCTAGTTGTGAGACTTCTGAATTTTCACCTCCTTCTGCATATTCTGTTCTTGCAGTTAGAAGGCTGGTTGTAATCCAGCAATATTAATGGATATCCCAGATCAGCATCTTGTGTGGTCCGAATGATGCCACTTCCCTTCTGTACCTAAAGCTAGGCTTTCTTGCGGAAACATTTACAGGAGTCATGGACCCATTCCACAACAGAATTTCCCAGGTGTAGTGACAATTTCTTCAAATAAGTAGCTGATCCCAGATGAACCCACAATTGTTACTGGCCTCAGGCCTAGGGGAATCTGGAACAGGTACAACCCTCTGTGGTTACAGGGTGTAGCCACAGCAGTATGGTGTCAAAAGCATAAAAGAAGTAGGCAGCAGTTAGGAATATCTGAACATCCTTTATTTATTCTGATTTGCTCAAAGGTAATATAACTGCTTCAGTCTGCAAGTTCAACATGACGATTGGTTAAACAATGGTACATACCAATTTCCTTTGCTTAACAACAGTGTATACACATTGTCAGGGATGCCAGGGGCAATGACCCGGCTGGGACGCCTTGAGGGACCGGAGGAGGGTCTACGTGCACCCTGGATCACGTGGGGGCCGCCATCCTGGTTGCTTTGGTGGCTACAGGGGTGTTCCCGTGCCTTGGGAGCCCTGGACCTCAGCACTTCCGCCACACCAGGAAGTGCTGAGGGGAAGATGAGCAGGGACACCCGGAGTGCTGCCGGGGATGCAGCTGGCACTTCCGCCACACAGGGGCGTGTCGGCGGGTGATTGCCGGAACCCACCTGGAGCACATCCGGGTTATTATAAAAGGGGCCGCCTCCCTTCATTCAGGGCAAGAGTCAGGAGTGGAGTGGACTGAGTTGGAGAAGAGAGAAGGAGGCGGTCTGAAGAAGAAGGCATTGTGTGGCCAGGACTTTTGGGGACTTTGGGGGTTTTGTGGTGCACTTGTGTGACTTTCTTTTTGTAAATAAACGTGTTTGTGGGTGACATGAATGTGTCCGCCTGTGTGTGTCTGGGCCAGTCTCCACAGCATTTTCATTTGTTAAACAGTGTATTGTTTCTAACTATCAAGAAGCACATATATCACTGTATGCTGATAAGAGAACAATGTCTCCAGAACATGTTAATTCTCAAACTAAGTAAATACATTTTCTAAGGAAGCAGGCATTTCTGTTATCACAGTAGTGAGAAGTCAAGTAAAATGACACCTTTTATTGAATAACTAAAAAGATTATAATATGCAAGCTTTTGAGGCAACTCAGGCCCCTTCTTCAGGCAAGCTGTAATACAGAAACTGGAGTTCTCTGTGTTTCTAAGGACACTTGGACAGATACAACATTGGAAAACCTTTAAGTGAGACATCTTAAATATAAAAAATGAATAGACCTCTTCAGGCTAAGATTCAATTAGCAAGAGAGGAGAAAAATGCATAGGCAAGATCTTTGGATAAGATAACTGTCCAACAAAGTCTTTTGAAGTTTCTGATGAGTTTTTCAATACAACGTGGGTCTGTGGACAGGTTGTCTGTGTCAGCCTGACAGATGCAAACAATCCTCATATCTGGCCATAAAACTCTTGTTTCTATTTAAACCATGTTGTAATGTGTTAAATTTTAGCATGAGTTTAACTTCCTATTCTTTTCTCTCTTGCTGCGTTCTGAAATTGCCCATAAGCACTGGGACTTTAAAGTCCCTCTCACAGTGTCCATGGCTGTTGAAGTGGGCTGCTACAGGAACATCTGTGTTGCCATGTTTGATGTGGAACCTGTGTAAATTTATTCTTTGGCGGAGTGTTTGCCCAGTTTCTCCCACATAAAGTGCAGTGTCAGGACATTTCATACAGAGAATGAGGTAGACCAAATTAGATGATCTGCGATGTTCTAGTTGGCAGTGTGTTAACTGCACAGTCTGTTTTATAAATGTGAGCACATGTTTTACATCTTTTCTGGGTGTAGCTTCGGACAATTAGTTGCTGCAGGTTTGACGGTTGTCTGTATGCCAGGAGGGGAGGTTCTGGAAAAGCATTTTTCAGTGTTTTGTCATTGTGTAGCATTGGCTGAAGTTCTTTTATCGTTTTTCAAAGTGCTTCAAGATGTGGGTTATAGGTGACAACAAGGGGAATGTAGTTCTTGTTTCCTTTGTTTTTATATTCCAGAAGGTTGTCTCTGGGTATGGCAGTAGCTCTTCTTATTTGAGTGTCTGTTCTTTTTGGGGGTATAACTTTGTCTGATGAAATCTTGTCAGAGCTCCTGCAGTTGTTTATTCCGGTCAGTCAGGTCTGAGCAAATTGTTGTATCGTATTGCTTGGCTGAAAATAATGGAGCACCTTATATGCCTGGAGTGGAAGCTGTCACTTCTCAGGTAGGTCCTTCTGTCTGTCGGTTTGTGAAAAACAGAAGTTACAAGGGTGTTGTCTTTCAGTTGAATGGTGGTGTCAAGGAAGCTAACTTCTGTTTTTGAATAATTCAGCTTCAGCTTTATGTTGGGGTGAAAAGAATTATATCCCTTATGAAAATGGATGAGGTCCTTCTCACAGGCAGTCCAGATTATGAAGATGTCATCTATGTAACGGAGATACAACATTAGTTTTACAGTGCACGTTGACATAAAAACTTACTCCAATTTGGCCATAAATAGGTTTGCATAGTGCGGTGCAAACTGACAGCCCATTGCAGTCTCCATTTGTTGCAAGTAGAAGTCTTCTACAAATGAGAATAAATTATGTGTCAGTGAATTTAATCATTTGTATAACTGACTCAGTGGGTAAATCATGTTGTTTGAGGCATGTTTCACATGCCAATATGCCATCATCATGGGGAAAGTTTGTGTAAAGTACCTCAACATCCATTGTGGCCAATAAAGTTCCCTCAGGTAAGGGGACTACAGCAGACACTTTTTTTAAGAAATCAGTGGTGTCCTGGATGTAGCTGGTTATATTGAGGGTGAGGGGTGGTTCATTCACCAAACCTGAAACATTTTCTGTAAGGAAGCCAATTCCTGAGAGGTTCCGCTTCTTTGTGGATTTTAGGAAGCATGTAGAAGTAACCCATTTTGGGGTTCTCAGGAATTAAACTGTTTACATGATCCCTGAGGTCAAGAGGAAAGCTATTTACTATCTTTTTTAGTTCCTTCTTGTAGAGATCTGTGGGGTCTTCCTGTAGTTTGTAATAATGCATAGTACTGGACAATTGTCTTAGTGCTTCCTGTATATAGTCTGATGTGTTTATGATAACTAAGGCTCCCCCTCAGTCTTCTGGTTTGATAATGATCTCTGTATTTTCCCTTAGTGAACGTATGGCTCTCTGCTCATCAAAAGTAAAGCTTTCTATCCAATTTTGCCGCCTGTTTAAGATCCCTGTTTTCACTCTCTGTCGGAAGCAGTCTATATAATTGTCCAAGGTGGAGTTTCTGCCAGTTTTTGGTGTCCATGTGGATTTATTAGTGGGGTTGTTGTAACTGCTTATTGTTGGTTCCTGTGTGTCATTGTTTTCTTTCTTGTAGAAAAATTCTTTAATTCTGAGTTTTTTGAAGAATGCTTGCATATCACTGCAGACTCTGATGTTGTCAATGGGCTTTGCTGGACAATATGAGAGTCCCTTTGTAAGTATTGACATCTCAGCTGCATTTGGTGTGTATGAGCAGAGATTAACAATGCAGGTCTGTTGCACTTTGTTTTTTGCTATGAAATGTCCAGCTTTCTCTCGCAGTCTATGCGGCTTTTTCTTTTTTTTTGACAATAACGAGTTTCAGGAGTCTTTTGAGCAGAATGAGGTCTTGGATCTCTCCTTGTATGTTCTTCTTAATGTTGTAGAAAATTTTGATTAAGTGGTTTCTTGTCCTTGCAGATGTCCTAGAACAAATTTGCTCTGTAAACCGAGTATTATAAATGTGTATAGTTGGCTTCCTTATCAAGAAGCCTTTTGGGATAAGATTTTCCTTTTTGCATTTTGCTAAGAAGAAGATGTTGCTGTCCATGGCACATGTCTCTTATCACAGTAGTATATGTTATACCAATCAAAGCTGGTGCCTATTTTGCGTAAATATCTACATGTTGTGGACAGCCGTCAACAATAACCTGTTGCATAACTATTCGGCAAGTTTGCCTTTTTACTTATCATCCCAGTCTCAAACAAAGGGCACCTATCACCCCTTAATCTATTAGCTTTTACATTTGCTATTTACATGTTTTATTTGCCTAAGAGCAGCGCACAGAAATGTTCTTTTCTTTAAAACTCTAATCTCTAGCCCATTACACAAGCAAAGAGCACTGTGACAAGTTTTCAGGTAAAATGCAATTACAAATTTTACAAATTACTAATTACATGATGAGTACACATAAAGGCACAGATTTGTTTCAAAAATGAGAAAAACAAAGTGGTTTGAAGCTGATTAATGTAAATTAAGCCTATCAATACCTGTCCATAAATTAACTGTAGCCAGCTAACAATGGAGCAGAGGAAAACAATAACCCCAGTGGGCAGCATCCCTTGAGAAAATAAACCTCAGTAGAGTCCACAGTTAGTTCTAAGAGAAAAGGTTAAAGACAAAGTCAGACAGAGGTGTACCAACAAAAACACCCGTTCTGAACCCTACATAGAACAAAACCATTAATCTTTAGAATGTGGGAGGAAATTGGCGCACTCATGCCAACAGGATAAGAAAATATAGATGACTCCTTGATTAGAATTCAGTCTGGTGTAACTGTGGGCAACAATACTGAGCATCTAATCTTAAAACAAGATGTAATTTTTACACATTCTTTTGTAATGTTTTGCTATTAGCTATAAAAAGTTTGGGACCATTTGGGAGGGGTGAGCAAATGTGAGAACTCTAAAATATGTTGGGGTGATTAAAGACAGAGGTTGGTAATTATGCATCAATTCAATCCACAATGGGTAGTTTAAAATCCTGAAATATTCTTCTTTTGTCAGTTTAAAATTATTATTTTTTCACCAGTTTCATTGGAATGTCACCTGAGGTATTTTTAATACATTTCTTTGTACTTTCTGGAAAAGACATCGCTGCCTTTGGGGTTTGATACAACACAGCATAATCACCACTGATGAGATGTCAAATTACTCTCATATTACAATATGCTCTTTTGCTAAAGCAAAGCATAATCATGTAGGAAAGAAGTTGAGCTACTGACTTTAGAAAATCACAAATTCCCAGAGGTTACTGTAATTCTAAAAGGTTCAAGAATGATGAATGCATGATGGAGAAGCAGGTGACAGTAGAGTTATTTAAAAAGGGACTACTGAAAATTATCTCATTAGTAAGTGGAAGTGGAGATGCGGCAATGCAATGAGTTTGATTAAGAGGCCCCTTAATCACAAAAAACATAATCAGTCACATCTGAAAGGGATGGATAGCACCTGTTTTTCAATATACCCACAAGAATTGGGACATTGTTAAGATAACAAAGAGCCATTGTTTGCATAATTTGGTACTATGCTTAGCACCTTCAAATGCTCTTGACTCAAAGGCAAAGTGTTCAGAAAACTGAAACTACTTGTTGATGGCAAGTTTTATCTCTCTACTACTACACCCTGTAGTCTGGGGCAATGAACTGAACCCTGTGGCTTTGTATAAGACTTCCTTTTAATACTTCCTTAGAAGTTTTCACGTTCTGATGCTTTTAATATTTTCTTTTTGTTAACAAGAACAGACTGTACTGCCAACCTGAGATATTATTATCCAGCTTTTGTTTATTTTCCCCACTCCTTAACCATTCAACAAAATGAAGTGTTTTGTTCTCATTCTAAATTGCATATTTAATATGGAACATCAATGTTATTTTCTAACAGTCATACTTTCTTTTCCCAAGACACTTTGGGAGTGCAGGTGGTCTACTGCACTAGCTGAAACAATCGTAAGGCTATAACAAAGCAAACAGACACTCACAAACATGTATGTCTGGGAAATTTAGAGCATCCTATTAACCTTTCAGCAATGTGGCAAGAAACACAATGGGTCCAATCTTCTTACTGGAACGCATTTCAAATTGTAGAGGGGAAAAATAGTTTTTCAAAGACTTGAAATGTCCAACCCTCCACACAAACCGGAGATTTAAAACCTCTATATAAAAGTATTTTTGTGTGCATCTGTGGTAAATAACAGAAAGAAATAAACACAAAAACTTAACACAATAATAAAAGCTTTGCTGGAGCATTCATACCAATCGAGTTGTCACATGGTGGTAATTTATTTCTCTAAAAACCGACTGTGAATGTCATGTATGGCTACCTCCTTTAAATTCCCCTACCACAGCAGACCTAATCAATTATACATTTTAGAGAATCTTTAATTTTATACCAAAACAGCCTTGCAGATTCAAGTCAATACAGGTACCTTTGTTTTAATAACAATGTCTATAAAATCGTGGCACTTTCACTTGCAAAATCAAGGAAATTCTAGATAATCAGTTAATGTATAATAGAATAAAATATTACAATGCTTTGTAAGCAAGTCATATCATAACAAGAATCATAACAAGAACTAAGAAGTATCACTGAAAGTATTCATTTCCTTGTGGCTTTCTTCTTTTTGGAATTTTGGTCAGATCTTTTTGTTTGTCGGAGTAGCAAATAGCATCTATAGAACATGGCAGCAATGTTTAGAATTTCTTTTGTTTGTTGTAATTCAACAAACACTCTTTATAGCTAAAAGGTTTTTGTCCAAACTAGGGACCATTTATAAGGACAATCAGGGTTAGCTCTTCAAATAATTTGGTTAAGGGCAACCTTTGTCCACTGTAACTTACTTTAGACCTTATTATAAGAGTGACGTTTTTACAGCACAAGTTCTATAGCCAACTCCTATAGTATTAATAGAAATGGCCAAATGTGTTGTGAAAAAAAATCTGTTTATATCTATCGGTTTTGGATTATATGGAATTTTTAAGGTTCAGGTACACCACCAAACAACACTAAGAGGAAGGCTGCAAAAGTAACGTTTTCCCAATTGTATCTGTCTTTAAAGTAATACAGTATGCTCTTTCAGTGAAATCATAAACTACTCTTAAAGTTGGCTACCTATAGGCTTCCGTCACTATGGGTAAGAACAGTGGCAATAACTCTAATAACAATTCAATTTATTGATTGTTCAATCAATAACAATAACCGTTGAAAAGATGCTGGGCAAATCTAGGATCCAGAGCAGAATGTCAATGCGTAAACCAATATCAACAGGCTCACCTTATCTGTGACAAAGTGCATGTTGCTGATCTTCAAAAGTTCTGGAACTTTTCTCCATAGACAGTTTGAAAGTTGAAACGCTGGCAGACAAAGACAAAGTCTCTTTTCAAAACAAATGGTAACATTGTCTTTCGAGAATCTAATGGTTTAGTGAGTGCGTTTCTGCATCAGGACCTAGACAATTTTGCAGTGAACAAGGAGGTTAATCAGGAGATGCGTATCAACCTGTCTAGTTTTAGACAGCAGAAACAAGACTAGGTAATAGGGCAAGATAATGGTCCAAAACACATAGCACAAGAGTTTACATACATTGGACTGTTGATTAAAAAAAAAAGCAAGTGCAACTTTACAATGGCTTATCAAAGTGCAAACACAAATTTAATATTATGACATAGTGAGAAACACTTTATCCATGAAATTCCTCAAATGAAGCAGTTCTGCAAAGAACTAGTCAGAGAGACTAATCAGTAATTACAGGACACCTATGGTTACTGTTACACCTGCTCAAAGCTGCACACTCAAGCCCAGGCAGGCTATTACTTTTTCACACAAAACATTGCATAACCCTCTTGAAATAAATACATGAGCTTATTAAATGGTCACTTCCATAATATTACAATATCAAACTAAATTTTGTATGGGAAATCTCTACTATTTACCCTTTGGCAATTGTTTGGCATAGTATGTACACCTACAGAATGGGTGTCAAATTAGTTTTCTAAAGAGCTGTAGTTTCTGCAGGTTCTTGTTCCAGGCATTTTCTTAATTAAAACCAATTACCGCTGCTAATGGAACTGGCTTCTATCCCCTTCATTTTAATTGGCTTGCTTTTTTTAAGATTCAGAACCTTCAATTGCTTCTTTTTTCCAGCAGTCAAAAATGCAGAGGTGTAAAGCATGTTTTAACTTAACATATGTGCTTGACTCAAATGAATATATTCTATCGTAAAAGCCTTTAATCACGTAAACAATCTAAATTCTTACTAGTTCACATTAGAACATGAAATCAGACAGAGCTGCTTGCTATTTGCAATGCATATGGCAGTCGCTATAAAACTACTACCTATCCATTTTTGGATAAATTGATAGAAAAAGGAGCATATAAGGGAAGGAATTTAACAAAAATTATTTCCCTATGCGGAAGACATGATTGTCTACTTCATGGATCGTTAATAATCATATTAAATCTATTAAAAGAATTTTACAGGATCTCTGGGTTCAAAATTAATTTAAGGAAGACTTTTTTCTCAGTCAACTCTCTTGCACTTCATACTAAATTAGATGAAGTTTCATTGATTGTCTCAGAACAGTGCATATATCTAGGAGTCAGAGTCACAAGCAAAATCAAAGGTCTATTCAAATGTAATTTCAGAAATATAAAAAAGAAAGCATCAAACAAGTCCAAGGCATTAATATGAAGTGATCTCTTCAACTCTCTTTAGCCGGAAGAATTGGTATTGTTAAAATTAAAATTAATATCCTTGTAAATCTATTTTTTTCTATTTATCTATCCATCTATCTACAGTTGTGCTTGAAAGTTTATGAACCCTTTAGAATTTTCTATATTTCTGCATAAATATGACCTAAAACATCATCAGATTTTCACTCAAGTCCTAAAAGTAGATAAAGAGAAACCAGTTAAACAAATGAGACAAAATATTATACTTGGTCATTTATTTATTGAGGAAAATGATCGAATATTACATATTTGTGAGTGACAAAAGTATGTGAACCTCTAGGATTAGCAGTTAGTTTGAAGGTGAAATTCGAGTCAGGTGTTTTCAATCAATGGGATGACAATCAGGTGTGAGTGGGCTTGCTGTGTTATTTAAAGAACAGGGATCTATCAAAGTCTGCTCTTCACAACACATGTTTGTAGAAGTTATCATGGCACGAACAAAGGAGATTTCTGAGGACCTCAGAAAAAGAGTTGTTGATGCTCATCAGGCTGGAAAAGGTTACAAAACCATCACTAAAGAGTTTGGACTCCACTAATCCACAGTTAGACAGATTGTGTACAAATGGAGGAAATTCAAGACCATTGTTACCCTCCCCAGGAGTGGTCGACCAACAAAGATCATTACAAGAGTAAGGCGTGTAATAGTTGGCGAGGTCACAAAGGACTCCAGGGTAACTTCTAAGTAACTGAAGGCCTCTCTCACATTGGTTAATGTTCATGTTCATGAGTCCACCATCAGGAGAACACTGAACAACAATGGTGTGAATGGCAGGGTTGCAAGGAGAAAGCCACTGCTCTCCAAAAAAAACATTGCTGCTCGTCTGCAGTTTGCTAAAGATCACGTGGACAAACCAGAAGGCTATTGGAAGAATGTTTTGTGGACGGATGAGACCAAAATAGAACTTTTTGGTTTAAATGAAAAGCGTTATGTTTGGAGAAAGGAAAACACTGCATTCTAGCATAAGAACCTTGTCCCATCTGTGAAACATGATGGTGGTAGTATCATGGTTTGGGCCTGTTTTGCTGCTTCTGGGCCAGGACGGCTTGCCTTCATTGATGGAACAATGAATTCTGAATTATATCAGAGAATTCTAAAGGAAAATGTCATGACATCTGTCCATGAACTGAATCTCAAGAGAAGGTGGGTCATGCAGCACGACAACGACCCTAAGCACACAAGTCGTTCTACCAAAGAATGGTTAAAGAAGAATAAAGTTAATGATTTGGACTGGCCAAGTCAAAGTCCTGCCCTTAATCCAATCGAAATGTTGTGGACGGACCTGAAGTGAGCAGTTAATGTGAGGAAACCCACCAACATCCCAGAGTTGAAGCTGTTCTGTACGGAGGAATGGGCTAAAATTACTCCAAGCCGGTGTGCAGGAATGATCAAAAGTTACCGGAAATGTTTAGTTTACAGTTATTGCTGCAATTGGGGGGTCACACCAGATACTGAAAACAAAGGTTCACATACTTTTGCCACTCACAATTATGTAATATTCGATCATTTTCCTTAATAAATAAAAGACCAAGTATAATATTTTTGTCTCATTTCTTTAACTGGGTTCTCTTTATCTACTTTTAGGACTTGAGTGAAAATCTGATGATGTTTTAGGTCATATTTATGCAGAAATATAGAAAATTCTAAAGGGTCCACAAGCTTTCAAGCACAACTGTAGATACAAAAATACTGTAGATAAATATTTTCATAAAAAGCTACATTCAATTGTAATTTCATGCTTTACAAATACTATTCTGCAAACATCTATTTCTGGTCTATGAATATCTGTACATTGAAAAATTAGAAGATAACAAAATAGCACCTACCTGGTTAGCTCTGAGAAAAAATTCAGATTCTGCATCCCCTCTATATGCTTTTCTTTGTACTTAAGTTATGAATAATTATTGCTAATTCACTAATACTAGATTAAAAGATGGAAATAAAGTACTAGATTAAAAGATGGAAATAAAGTAGAAATCACTTTAAAGGAGGAATGCCTTCTCTGTTGCTTCAATGCATGATAACCATGTATGTCAACCTTCTTCAATCTACACAGGAATTAAATCATGGAAGTCCTTAGGCATCCATAGCTTTAAAGACCGCTATATTATTATGCATCCATTTGTCAAGGAACAGAATTCAAATATTCCTAACAAGTACACTTTTCCAACCTTTGCAAAGTATCATGTAATTCAGCTTAAAACTTTGTACCATATACAGCTTTCAAGATTAAAATGATGTAAAATGTATTAGGGACAGGACCCCCACAACTGCAGATGATTGTGGCACATTAAGGCCATTTTGGGGAAAATATCTGCTTCGTTGTCAGATAATGCTGAATTAAGAATTACTCCTGATCTAAATGGGATAAGATTATGCAATAGAAAATCCACATACTACACTACCTCGCATGTCCACTTACTGTATCTTGCTTAACTAGATGAATTCTAATCCACCCTCCACAACTCATTGGGAAAGTGATGTTTTATATTATAAAAGTCAAGTAAGTTAAACTGTTCTTATGAGAAACGGTACAGAATGGGGCAAACCTTCTTTAAAATTTGACAAGATCTCCTCTTTTAGAAAACTAAAATGGCCTGCTGGGACTGTTCCTCATTGCTGCTTTTTTGTTTGTTTGTTTGTTGTTTTTTTCTATACACAAGAAACTATGTCATAATGCTTTAGGCGTACTTGCAGATAATGCAACTGTGAATGCTATGTCTCTCTATCTGTCCGCATGAAACAACTTTAACCCAACTGGAAATTTTGATGCCCTAAAACTGGTTGAACTTTACTACACTTATTCTTTAAAGAAATTTGTCAGAACTGTACAGTTTTCATTGAGTTTTCATTCAAGAAGAACCCCTTCACAAGATTTAGCCAAACCAAGAAGACTCTCTGGCAGGTAGACCTATCATTGCCAAAGTTTACAATCAGGAGAAGACTTCATGAAAGTAAATACCACAAAGTGCAAACCATTGGTAAACCTCAAGCACAGGAGGAGCAGATTGGACTTTGCCAGAAAACCTTTTTTAAAAGCCTGTCCAGATCTAAAAACTAAGATCAATATATACCAGAATGTTGAAAAGAGAAGAGAAGAAATGGCTCATGATTCAATTAATACGACATCATCTGTGAAGCATGGGTGATGCAGTGTTATGGCATGATCGTGCATGTCTGTGAATGGAAGTCTATCACAAGTATTTATTGATGACATGGCTTCTGGCAGAAGTAGCAAAATGAAGGGTATAGGGCTATACTATCTGCTTAGACTCAGCCAGATGCTGAAAAACGGAAAGGACAATGCACCATATCATACTGCTAAAGCAAACCAAGTGCTTTTCAAAGGAAAGAAGTGGAATATTCTTAAATGGCCAAGTCAAGGCCAATCAACTGCCCTTAACCCAATTGGACAAGCATTTCACTTGCTGAAGACAAAACTGATGGCAGAAAGTCCAACGAACAAGCAGAACCTGAAGACAGCTACAGTAAAGGCACTTGCACATGGCCTGGTTTCCAGACTTCAGGCAGTCATTTACTGTAAAGGATTTTCAACCAAATATTGAAAATGATCATTATATTTATGATTATTCTAGTTTGTACAAATACTTCTGAAAATAGGGGATCATGTATAAAAATAGCAGTCTTTTCTAAACAGCTCATAACAATATTTTTTTTAAAGCTGAAAGTCTATACTTAATCACATGTTGACTGCTTTGTTACAAATCCATTGTGGTGGTGTACAGAGCATAAATTATGAAAATTGTGTCAATATCCAACTACTTATAGACCTGAGTATTAGTGTACCACATGATGGACTGCATCACCATCTAGATTTGGTTCCTACCTTGTGTGCTGCAAGGAAAAGCTTCATCTGCTTTCCCATTAATTTCCAGTTTTATGTTTTTATTTTTACTCAGAGAATAACTCTAATGTACTGATTGCATTTGGCAATAAAATCCTAAGCTTAAAACATACAAAGCCTTTCTAAGTTATCAGTGCTTATATACCAGAAATTAGTCTGAGTATTCTAAAAACCTTAAGAATCCTCAAGAACTTCAACGCATTGGTAATTTATACACTGCAAATATTAAGAATGATGTGACAGCTGCAGTACTCTAAATGATGCCTTGTTTGCCTAATTTGCTTATATTTAGCATTAAAGCTTGTTGCGATAGACCGTTTATTAAAATTGATTGATCAAAACAGATTGAGCATAAAAGAATCAATGTAATATTTACAGTATATATCAACCAGCTACAGTATCCTTATGTGTTGTGACCAGAAGGGGACACTCTTGAGTTAACCCCTTACTCAAAATGACCAGCAGACACCACACAGTCCAGTCACAAGGGTTTTTATTTAACAAAAAATAATTGTTCCAGAGAAATACAAGTTACATAAAAAAAGAACAATACAAATTCTCCACTTCAGAGAACAATAATTTGTCCCTGGCCTACCTTGCCCCCCTCTATCTTGGTCTCCTCAAGGATACTGATGTTTTTCTCCTCTTTCTTTACTTCTTCATCAGAGAAACACTTGCCTCCACTTTGTGCCTAACTCTGAACTCAAATGGCTGACTTCTTTTAAAGTCTAGCCTTAACTACTTCTGACCATTATTTCCAGGGTCATTCCTGGCCTTTTGGTAAAGTTTACTTCCGTCTATTTGAAGTGCCAGGTGCACCTATATTTGCTGCAGTCTGGGAGTAGATTACTACTGCTCCCTCGTAGCCAGGAGGACTAATAGGTGGTCTCTAATTCTCCTCTGGCCACCTTCACAATTTCATTTGGGACTTGATCTCCAATGCCTGGGTTGCTACTTTGTAGCTTATCCAGGGAGTGGTCTAAGCCAGCTCCCATACCATCACAGCAACACCCCTGCAGTGTGCCTTTGTTCCCTGCAGACCTTCACAGTGTTCACTCACTTCTGAAACTATGGCTCACCAACCTCGTCCTGCAAAACATAGGCCAGAGATTGACTAACAACTAGCCAATAAAAGGGAACTCGGGAGTACACACATCACAACCACAGGGTTGTAGGAAACACACAGGAAATGAGGGCTCAGAATTGCAGAAGGAAAGAGCAGAGTAATGAACTCCAGATCTCCAAAAATGAGTGTACTAATCAGATGTAGTCCAGGGGGATATTCTAAAAAAACGTGCTTATCAAGAAGCCTCACTTAAATTGAGATGCTGGGCTTATTTGTGCCGGTTTTGGATCCACCAAAGAGGATTAGGGAAAGCCGTGCTCGGTAACCAAGGTAATTAAGCATATTGTAATGTTGAAGCTTAGCAGAGTGCTGAGAGGTCATGAAATTCCGTCTGATGAGAAACAAACCATCAGAGACAGGTTTCTTTTTTTTTATCTAATGCAATATTTTCTCATTTAAATTATAATTGTACATTACAAAATGGTAACACATTACATTTATAATCTAAACAATCTATTAAAACTGCACAACATTTAAATTATAGAATTTGTTACCACCTTTTTTGTCAGTGACAGGATTGTTTAGCATATCTAATGTTGCTGCATTCATGGTTACACTATAATTTATATGAATACAACTTTCATTGCAAAGAGCTGCCAAGATCTAATAATATATCACATTTAAATTATTATGCCATTTTTTCCTGTTGACATTTTTGTCAGTGAGAGACAAAAGGAAAATATATAGCAATAATAAAAAAAAGTTAAAAATTTGTGTTCCTAAATGTTGGACTCATCAGCTATAAAAAGTACTGATTCTAAATCAGTAAACCTCAAACATTAAAGTAGTGTGAAGATGTATAATGTACAGTACAAGAAAAAATGCAGCACTTAAGGACTTTCCAGAATACACCATGAAGCGCTCACCAGTTTAAATAAGGATTAGAAAAAAGCCAACAGTAATTTATAAGTCACGACAGTATTCATACTATATGTTATAAAACATGGGGAGTCACTGAGCCCCCAAACCCCTGATACTAAACATTCCCAGGTGTAAAATGTAGGTTTTTATTTTCACAAAATAACGTTTTACAGGCCAATTCCACAATCTTGTAATAAATACTCATTTTATTCATCCAGGCGAACTTTGCCCTATGCCTCCCGACTCTGACTTACAGGGGAGGTTGGATGGCTCGCTTTTATGTCAGAAGCAGGATAACTTCTGGTACCAGGGCATTGCCTGATGGCAGCACATCTGGGTCTGATGGAAGCTTCCTGAAGCAGGGAGTCTGACAGGGTTGTTCCACAGAACTACAACTCCCATACATCCTCATGGGCATCCTTATTGGGTCCACACCAACAGAGCACTGTCATCTACTGTAGTGGGGGAGGAACTGCCCTGAAAGCAACAACTCCCCACTTTATCCATTACTTTATCCCTTTGTATGGGACATTGCTTCAGTCCCATCCTGTCCAGGTTATACCTCCTTCCATATTGACCTTCCATTATGGAGTCCCAGACAGGAAAGGGTCCAAATGCAGCACTCACAATGTACATTGTAAAATAATAATTAGTAACAGACATTAATACATACATATTACATAAATTTGACTGCTTCACTATTTTGTAATAGTGCATATTTTATTTGTTCCTACTAGTAATAATAAAAATGCTAAATGTTCTGTAATTGAGGATATTTCAGTAAAATAGAAGCACTAATTATAAAAATGTGTTAAGTATGGTCTGGTATATGTGATGATGATTTTACACAGATGTTTTTGGTTCCATTAAATGCATAAAATTTCAGTTTATTTTCCACATCCTTGAGGGATCATACGTTGTGTGCATATTCCTTTAAAATTCAATGAATTAGGGAACTCAGATTGTCCCTAATGGTTAAATAACAGCACAGACTCTTTGACATTTTCTGATGATTATAGAATTGCAATAACCAACTTGCAGTTGAATTTCAAAAGCCAACAATTATGCAATTTGTTGATGCCATACATTACAATGTCAACCCCCTGCAGCAAATCATAATGTTATAGAAGTATCACAAAGTCTTAGGCGCAATAGACTGCACTCATGTGCAAATAACGATACCACCAAGCTAATCAGAAACTGACCATGTGAAATACAAATCATTCATTGCATTAATGCACAGGTCAGTCTTTTTAAAGGACATTGAAATGAATGTACAATCGTATTATAGAGTCAGAAATTCTGATGAGGGTTGAATAATCAGCAGGAGTGACAATGGGGCAGTAACAGAAGCTGCAGTTTTTCTTTTAGCTGGAACACTCCAGTAACTGGGAAGTATTTTTTATTATATATAATTTTCAACTGTTGCCAAATGCGCTTCATATTGCTACTTATTACTTACTTGTTTTATGTGTTTCAAGGATGATGTTCACAAATTAATACATTTACATTTTTCAGAAAGGTACATAAATAGCCCTCTAGCTTTCCTAATAGCAGGCACATTTCCTTTTTGTGTTATTATTGATCAACTATTATTTCTTAATCAAATGCTGAAAAGACTGCCCCTGTCCCTGTTACATGTTCTTCTATTTTATGATAATTAACTAAAACTTAACTTTTCAAAGCTGTCCCATAATACACCATACATTGCAACAATGTCGCATTTAAAGTCACAGGTACTGAGACCTGGTAGATGCTATCAATGATCAATATCCAGGGCTGTTTAAATCTCATGAGTGTACACATAATCATGGATTGCTGAAGCCTGTATTAGGTAACTGAAAACACTTGACATTCAGTAAATGGACTGAGCCTTCATTGGAAAAGGAGGCTTATTCAAGCGAGGTGCATTCAGCAAGACTCAATTTCATAAGTGCGCCTTATATAATAATCCCAGGCCTTCTTGGAATTACTAAAATACATGTTGACTCATTTTACAGAGAGCTCAAGGTGATTCATGTTGTAAAACATAGATAACCAGTTATTCCTTATGGCAAGTTGCACACCTTTTCAGTGTGAAGTGAGATGTTTGGCTGAAAGTGCTGAGACAGAGAAGGTTCTGAGCATTTAGTGAGAAAATTAATAATGATAGGTCTAACCTGAACTTACTACTAAAGAAGTAAACGCATTTCCTTGCAGAAAGAAAGTAAAGTTTAAAAAAAAGTTACAAATAAACAAGTTACACCTGGTGCTATCAAGAGAGTAACAGCAAGCGCATAATTCAAAAGAAGGAGGAAACTTAAGTGAAATGTATGTAGTTGTGTTGGAGTTGATAGAAAATAAGTAGGGTGAGGTTGGGCAGTAACATAAACAGTCAGCAAAGGATTCAACTAGGAGAAAGCAAAAGTTCAATTACTACAGATATGGACACACACCTGGTGGTCAAAAGGCAAGAGTCCCAGTAGAGAAAATGTGGGAGTAAGCTTTAGAGGTGTTTAAGGAGGGCCATCAGGTCTTAAACAACTATTGCAATTACTCTTTACTAATTTAAAAAGGTTTAAGCAGTCACAGTCCAAAGTTTAAAAATTAGGCCAGTGCAATACACATTCTGTTTTATGTTACTCTTTCAGGAGACTTTTTTTTGGGGAGGCTTTTTTCCAAATGGCATACATATGTGGGAGATTTCAGCTAAACTAACACCTCAAGCTCCAGGCCATTGAACTCCAGAAGCAAGTGAAATGTATTAGGAATTGTAAAAGGGAACTAAAGTAAACACATTGTGAAAATAAAGCTCTACTGTAAATATGCAGATTTCTTACTTGTAAATTATAGAGAGTGAGAATTGTTGCTTAGGCTAAAATGGCTTAAACAAAATAAATACGCAGGACCAGATAAGATTTATTTACTTGTTGAGATCAGTGATTTTTTATTCAGTGCCTACTGTTTAGATTCCCACCATTTGGAAGCTAGGAAATGATGCTTATTTAAAAAAAATAGATGTTCAGAATATTCAGAGTATTGCTCAGGAGAACATCAAGCATCACATGGCTTAAATAGGGTTTAACATAGGGGAGAATGTGTTTCACTAATATGATGGAATTACTGTATATGAAGAAGTAACAACAGCATACTGTGGAATAAGACAGGTTCATTTGATATTATTTATACTGTTTTTCAGAAAATATTTGATACTAGGGTGCTTCGCCCCCTGCTCGCTTCGCTCGCCCTCACCTGGGTTTGGTTAACCGAATATACACTTTAAAGAGATTGTTATTTTCATGGTAATTGTTACATATGCATTATTTTCACTTTTACTTTAAAACTTTTGTAAAAACAAAAGTTGTCCTTTATTTCCGGCCACCGGCATGGTTAAATCTGTTTCTTGCAGGACGTATAACGCACACTAAGGAGAAGCGGTCGGATCATCTGCTGTCTTGCTGCTGCTGCTGCTGGTGAGCTGCGTATTATGTTTGTCACACTGCATGTTGATCATTTAAAAGCCTATCCAGCAGCTGTCCTTTTGCCACTTCGTGTCTCTGTCACTCAAGGGGGGGACTGGGTGCTGAACACACGCTTAAGAGAAGCATTTGGATCTGCTGGCTTTTTGCTGCTGGCGTGCTGCATGATTTGCTTGTCGCTTGTCATTGTTTTAAGAGCTGGGAGCACATGATGTCTGTCTGCCAAAAACATTCCAACAACTACTAGGTTAGATGTCCGTGAACTTGTTTTAAATATTGTCTCACTGCCTTGTCTCGCGGGACGTCAAATTGCCTTGCTAAAAGATCACATCTTGTCTCCCTAGTCTCCCTCCCAAGATTTCTATAATAGAGAGACATTGTCACATGAGAGATTTATGATCAGACTGAAATGGGGGAGAAGTGTGCATAATTGGCTTAAAAACAGGAAGTTAAGGGTTATATGAAAGGTTTTAAGTGTGAGTGTCCTTTCCAAAATTAGGTGATGTGAAAATTGTGTGCCTCAGGGATGAATGCTGTGAGCCACTGTTCTACTGATTGTATTTACTGTAATAGAATATAAATGACAAGCTGGTTAAATTTGCAAATGACATTAAACTAGGTAGAATGACATATAATCTGGACTCTGACAAATCATTAAAGAGTGACCTGACCCAAATTTTGACAGTAGCAGAGTTAATGGAAATACTGTAAATGTAAGGCAATATGTATAGTAAGTAGAAATGTTAGACTTTTATACAAAATGGAAGGTTTTAAACTTGAAAGTATATCCAGACAGTGTGCAGAATCAAATCTAGAAAGCTAATAGGATTCTAGGTTATACACAATAGCCTAATGTGTGGAGTCCTAATCAAATGAGGCAATAATTAAGTTATATTACACGCTACTGAGCCCTTTTGGAAATACATATGTGGTTTTGGCCTACATACTACAAATACGACAGAGTAGTACTAAAGTCCAGCAAAGAACAACCAATCTAATTCCAGGACTGCAGAGTAGGAGGGATGGAGAAGAAAACTGAAGTTGAACATTTGTAGTTTAAGCAAACAGAAATTAAAAGGTGTAATAAAATTAAAAATTCATGTAAAAAACCATTAGGGAATTAACATGGTGGATCTCCTGATTGTTACCCTCTTCACCAGAGCAGGGTTTACACAAATGTTCAAATGTTTGTGTCTACACAGTGGCCCATAGGCATGGAATAAGATATTAAGGAGTGTGGTGGACAGTAGTGCCTCAGGGATCTTTAAAAACTAACCTAACATTATTCTCCAGAAATTACATGAATTGAATAAACCAAGTTATTGTGTGAAATGGCCTGCTGTTGTCAAAATTATTCTTTTGTTATTAAATAAATAGGAAAGAGAAAGACTACATTATGTATCCATATTATATGATAAACAAAGATGGGTAGCACTTCTGAAGGATGGTACCAGAACCACCCAAAGTAACTCAAATGGAATTATGGACAAGGGTCAAGGCCTATCAAGTAATATTTTCACTGAATGGGGAATAGACCCTGCAGACTTTTTTATGTTAGGCATGTTTAAAATTATAGTCAGGTCCATAAGCATTTGACACAATTTTCATAATTTTGGCTCTATGCACTGCCACAATGGATTTGAAACAAGGCAATAAAGATGTGATTGAAGTACAGATTTTCACCTTTAATTCAAGGGGTTTAACAAAAATATTGCATTAAAAAAGATAGATATTTTTATACATGTCCCACCCCATTTTCAGGGGCTCAAATGTATTTGGGCAAACTAACATAATCATAAATATCATGATCATTTTCAATATTTGGTTGAAAATCCTTTACAGTCAATGGCTGCCAGAAGTTTGAAACCAAGGCCTTCTCCAAGTGCTGGGTTTCTAGCGATGCTTTGTGTGCCTTTACTGCAGCTGTCTTCAGTTGCTGCTTGTTCATTGGACTTTCTGCCATTAGTTTTGTTTTCAGCAAGTGAAATGCATGTCCAATTGGGTTAAAGTCAATTGGTTGGCATTGATATGGCCATTGTAGAATATTACACATCTTTGCTTTGAAAAATACTTGATTTCCTTTTGCAGTATGTTTTGGCTCATTGTTCATCTGTATTGTGAAGCATTGTCCTATCAGTCATGCAGCATTAAGGCATAATCTGAGAAGATAGTAGAGCCCTATACACTCCAGAATTCATGCTGCTACTTCTGCCAGTAGTCATATCATCAATAAACGCTAGTGACTGACTTCCATTAACATTCAGACATGCCAATGCCATAACACCGCCTCCACCATGTTTCACAGATGATGCAGTACTCATCAGATCATGAGCCGTTTCTTCTCAGCTTTCTAGTTATTATTGACCTCTGTTTCCTTTGTCCAGAAAAGATTGTTCCAGAACTGGACAGGGTTTTAAAATATGTTTTCTTGCAAAGTCCATTATGTCCTTCCTGCGCTTGAGGTTTACCAGTGGTTTGCACCTTGTGGTAAACCCTCTATATATTTACTTTAATGAAGTCTTCTCTTGATTGTAAGACTTTGGCAACGATAGGCCTACCTCCCGGAGAGTGTTCTTGGATTGGCTAAATGTTTTCAAGGGGTTTTTCTTCACCAAGGACAGAATTCTGCGGTCATCCAGTACAGTTGTTTTTGTGGTTGTCCAGACCTTCTGGTGTTGTTGAGTTCACCAATGTGTTCCTCCTTTTTAAGAATGTACCAAATAGTTGATTTGACTGTTCCTCGTGTTTTGGGTTTGGTTTATTTCCTCAGCCTAATGATGGACTGTTTTTATTTGCATGGAGAGCTCTTTGGACCTCATAGTGGGAGTTCACACTGACAGCTTGAAAATGCAAATTCCACACTTGGAATTAATTTCAGACCTTTACCTGCTTAAAAGTTAATGAAATAATGAGGGAACTCCTTCCTCCTGGCTATGGAACAGCTTGTCAGTCAAAGAGAGAAAGAGAGGTCCAATTTGTTCTGAACATGGTAGCTAAATCATAGATAAAAGAAAGAAAGATAAAAAAAGGAAGACCATAACTCCTTTTATATTAAATTATTCTCTCTGCTTAAAGTATCTGATTTCTTAATTTGTATTATTATCATATGAGCTATCTTGCCTTATACTTAACTGTTACATTTCATTTCATATTTACTTCTGTTGTCTTCTGAGTCACCTCTCCAGCCTATAGAAAGTAGTCTTACAAACCATGGATAAGTGTTACCACTGGTTCCCCTTGTATAATATTAAAGAAAAAGGTGCCACCTGATTTTGATGCTTACAAACCTTTTACTCAGTTATACTTTAATTTTGTTAAATATACAGCATTCTCTTACATTTTCCCTATAAATATATGCCAGCCTCTTAGCTCATTGTTACCTCTGACTTTCATTATATTGCATGCAGGTCCTGTTAAATGACTGCTTACATACTAGGTTTGCCTTCCAGTAGATGAATTGTACAACTATATACAGAAGAGAATATTGACAAAGATGGTATATCTGAATATGGATCCTAATTTCTCAATTCAGAGTTTTTTAAGCCCTTTCTCATTTTGTTTTGCTCTGTATGTCCAGAGCCTTGGCCAGTTTAGATTGGTAATTAAGTGGCACTGGTTTTAAGGATTTAGTCAAACTTCTTCATAAATGTCTGTTTAAAAGCAGTGACATCTATATGAAGAACAACATCAGCGCAAAACCAAAATCATTTCTGCCTAATTTACATTCCAATCATTTACTTGTATCCCATATTATCAATTATACCACTTTTTCTCCTTTTGTACAAGTCACTAAAATAAAATTTTATAAATACACAGTGTAGCTACAGACTTTGGGATGTGATTTTCTGCCCATCTGCACTTTCCTCCCCGACCTCCTCTGTCCTTGTTTGAGTGCACTGAGAGCTTTTTCTTGTTAGCTAACAGCCCCAGTGTGCTTTGCAAAATTGCTGCACTTAATTTCAAGCCTCATTAAGATAAGTATAGCCAAGAAATAAAGTAGAAACAAAAATAAGCCGAAAGCAAAGAAGAAAAACTATATTTCAAACCTACAGTATTAACTAGTGTTCTTGCTTTAAAAATTGAGTCATTAAATGACCATTCCTGTTGTACATATTGCCAAAGCATTTTGTTTCTTTGACAGTACAGGACCTTAAAGAACCTCTCACTATAATAAAAATTAAATGTAATGTCTCTAATTCAGTTCTGATATCATATAATTGTCTTAAAATGTGCCAGCCAGACAATTGGAAATGTCATCCATTAGAGTAGGCATGGACAGGATAGAGTAGGCATGAATTTCAAGGTACCTTAACTTTAAATCTTTTTTTATTATTAATTAGTATAGGGAAAGAAAATTAATGATTGAAAAAATCTCAGCCATCCTCATAGAGGATTGACATCAAATAATGCTTATTTCAATGTAATATTTTCGTTGAGAAAAGTTGTAAAAGGATATGAAGAAAATCAAGTTAAATCTGGTTATTTTTCTCATATATTTATCCATCTATTAATTTCAGAAATTTGCTTTTGTCAAATGGGCAAGAACATAGGTACTTGCAGTATAACATGCAGTATAACATCACACCAAAGTATGAATAACCCGGAAAGGACAAAACATATCAAAAATAGTGTGTTAATTATATAACCACACAAGGGATCTGCATACATCTGGATAACTCTAAGAAGCAAATAGAGTAAAGCAAAAAGACTGCTATGCTGTGGCTAGTGTATCTATCCAGATGTTTGACCTCTGTCTACCTGGTGGGTTAGCTCAACAAACTAGAGGTTCATTGAGCCATCTGACAAGATGTTACATTAATCCGTAGGTCACTTCATGACAAACTTTGGAGGAGCTTCTTGTAAACCTATAAGCTTATGCCTTCAGTGGTCCATTAAGAGCCAGGACTCTCAATTATCATTTGGTTGTCTACATTAAAAAGTCATTCAGTTCTATATTTGGAAATGTAGATTGGCACATCAAGATCAAACTCTTTTTATTACTACGTGAACAATCTACAGCAAAATTCTTGTGCAATGTTCTTTGCAGATACAATAATCAACATAAAACACAAGGCTCTAAAAACATCGTGAACTTAAATTTGATGTTAATTCACAGTAAATAACGCTAAACAAAATATTACATGCACCAAAATCACAGAAGATGACTTAATTTGCTCAGTTGATTACAGACAAATATGACAGTGGAGTAGCCTTATAACCTGCAGCTAGACACTATTCTTAAATCTCCTGGTTCAGATGTTAATAGTTCTAAAGCCCCTGCCTAATCTAAGGAGGGAGAAAAATATCCATGCAAGGTGACTGGGATCCTTTACGGTTCACTTTGCCTTTCCTAGACAATGTTTGCCAATTGTTTCCTGCAGAGATGGTATCTGTGTGCCAGTGATGATCTGTGCTGTTTCTCAACCACTATAACTGCTAACATACCAGCACACAATGCAGCATGTCAAGATGGACTCTACTGTACATTTAGAGAAGATGATGAGTGCTGCTGGAGACATTACAGCCTTCCTCAGATGTTTCAGAAAGTGCAGCCACTGATGGGCATTTCTGATGATTGCTGTTGTGTGTTCTGCCCACCTGTCATTGATGATGTTAACATCCCAGGAATTTAAAATTGTTAAAAAGAAATTTTTGTCCTGACATCACTCTGACAGGACCCCAACCTATTCTCAATAGACTGTCTCATCATTATCATTGATTAAACCTATGATGGAGAAATCATCATCAAAATTTATGATGGAATTGGAACTAGTTCTGGCCATACAGTGCAGTGTGAAAGAAACAGTCGGACACACAACAAAGGTTTGGGGCAGCCATCCGTAGTTTCCCTAGTTGCAAAAGGCTTTAAAGTAGAGTACAGTGTGTACTGGTTAGAGTCCAAAACAGAACTGTTCAAGAATGGAGGATGAGGGTTTTTTATAGCTGGATCACAGGAAATGACATCCTCTGGAATAGGACAGGAAGTGCCATCCTTGGGGCCACGACAGGAAGGATTTCTAGTGTTTGGTCTGCGGAGAGAAAAGAAAGAGGTTCAGTGCACCCCACTGACCCCTGGCCTGGCGTGGAATTGTCATTTCCTGGTCCCTTTGGTTGACACCCAATTGCACGTGTGTGACAACAGTCATGGGTGAACAGTGAGTACAGCAGGGGACTCTGTCCTAAGGGGTGCCAGTGTTCAGAATCAGCATGTGTTTACCCAGGGCCAGTGCCAACATGAGGACAAATTAGGCATTCACTTAGGACAAAGATTATAAGGAGGGGAACCCAGCCGCACGGGTTAGCTATCGAACAGTTGGTTGGTGCACTAATAAGTTTGGCCTATGGCGCAAAATAACCTAGCACTGGCACTGTGTCTACCAATCAGTATATTTTGGTATCTGCCAGACAGAAAGTCCACGATCCAATTGTACAGGGAGTCACTGAGACCCAGCTCAAGAAGCTTGGTGATCAGCCTGGATGGAATCATAGTGTGGAAGGCAGAGCTGTAATCTAAAAACAGTTTGATATCAGAGCTCTTTTTATCCATATGTTCTAGGTAGAATGCCCAGTGGGGGCTGGGTGATCTTGTGGCCACAGAACCCCTGAAGATTTTGTTTGTCTTTTTTCTTTATTCTTTATTATTTAGTATTGCCTAATCTTATTTTTATATTGCTATTTTTTTATAAACTTTTCTTTCTTCTTCTTGTAAAACACTTTGAGTTACATCATTTGTACAAAAATGTGCTATATAAATAAATGTTGTTTTTCCCTGACACTGGGCAGTGCAAGGGCTACTTTGTCCTATGTAGAGCTATTGTGCTTATAACTAAACTATGAACCTTAAGGTTTACCTCCAGCTAGTCCCCACCTAGTAATATGGTCCTTCTTCTGAATAGGACCTCCAGCCCATCCTTTGTGGCTTTAGATTTACAAGTGGCCTCCAGTTAGTCTTTCATGGCTTTCTTTTCACTTTTATTAGACGCTTAGGCACTTTATTGATCACTTGGCTTCTAATATCATGGGGAGATATTCTATGTATCAACCCAATCCACAAACACAACCTTCTATATTTGAGAAAGTGATAATTTGAGCAATCTGCATGAAAATAATTGAAGGTCAATAGATGTAAATCAATATTTTCTAATAGGCAAACACCAAGATATTAGCTGTAACTTATAGTCTGAAAGCCAATATTAAGACATTTCTCAATTATTCTTGAATTTTTGAAAGGCTGAAACGCTAGTCTTCGACAACTAGTTCCATGTATTTTATCAAAAGTTCTAACAAATTACCGGTCTTGCCACCTGTTAAAATGTAACCAATTCACAAAATGGCAGCACCAATAGAAAAACAACATACAAAATAGCGATGCCACCATCTTTTATAGGGGCAGTGCAATGACATCACAGCATCACAGACCACATGACTAGCATGTGTTAAAATGCAACCAATTCACAAAATGGTAGCACCAATAGAAAAACAACATACAAAATAGCAGTGCAACAGATATAATACTAACAATGATATTAACACAAATATAAACAAATTATATTTTAAAATTAAAAAAGGGCACTAACTTAACAGGTTTCTGGCAAACGAGAAAAAAAAATCAAACCTACAGTTGGTCACAAGAGCTGTAAGGCAACATTGCAAACAAACATATGCCTTGTGTTTCTTGGCATACACTTTCAGCTACTATCGAACCAGGGTTCGTTCAATGTTAGTTAGAAACACTACACCATGCACCACTAAACATGATTTATAACTGTAGAAATGTAGAGCTCACTAGGGTTTAATTAAAAAAGGAAAACAATCAAGTTCAATTTATTTTTAATTTGCTGGCCTTAAAATACATTCATTCAATCTGCACATGGAAAAACTTTGTTGTTCTTTCTTATTGATTTAAAAAGAGCATTTTTTTAATATGTAAATTTAATTTTTATTTTTATGATTTGAAGTTTCTGTAGAGTTCACTCTCTTAATTGTGACAATTAACAGAGAGCAGACATGGGTGCAAATGACACCAAATGCTGATGAGCACCAGCTGTTTCAGTGACATTTCCACCTGTTTAAATAATGAAAGTATTTCTAACTAAATAACAGAAAAAATTGTAGATTATAAAAATTAGTTATACTTGATAAATTTCTACAAAATTGTATGAGAACTAAGCTGAATAAGCCACACAGGAACCACTCTTCGAGGTGATTTTGCAGATAAGTTGTGTGAGATAAAAATGGTGTTAATCCATTATTCTGGGTCATGGGGACACTGAGAAAATAGCAAGACAATTCCACCTTCAATATTTCATCTTTTTTGGTAATGATGCTTCTCTGGTTCACAAGATGACAAAGAATGACAATTCTTTCCCAAGATGATGATATGTATCATGGTTAAGTTTAAGGCTGGCTGTAAAAACATTCTGAACCTCTTTCAGAACATCATACCATGCACCACTTGGTCATCTTAATAGTCAAGGCATCTGGTACCAGACATACACACCTTATTCATTAAATTTTTGAATGTGGCATTGCAAAGGCCAAGTGACATTATCTGGAGATGCCAAACACCTGTTCTAATTGAGAATACGGTCTTCTGCCAGGCTTAATGAGTGAGGAACACCTGCCAGGAGCTACCTTTTAGGTCCAGGCAGGAAAACCAGGCAGATCCTGCAACAAGATCCAGAGATTCATCAATTTGAGTTAATGAATAGTAGTCCTTAATGGTTTACCATTTTTTTCAATGCATAGGCACCAATTGCTGTGTTTCTTGAGAACAAGAACTGCCAGCTAGACTCAGGGACACTGTGATAGAATGGAGATGCAGTGTGATGGGTGAATCGTGACCAATGTCAATATTTTGTTTCACAAGATAAGTCTGGCCAACATCATCTGTTAATGTAACAAAGTCACAAAGCAACTACCACATTTGATGCTATTCCTTGGGTGTCAAACCCTTTCTGTTAGCATTCCAAACAGCACATGTGACTTCAGTAGCTGGTGCTTATTGCATGGCATTAGTTATGATAGGTTTGGGCCTCTCCTGCTAGGGTGCTATAGGAGGTGATTGTTAACATTGTTGATAATCTAGCAAAAACACCCAGATGTTCAGTATACATTGCTTCCCAGACATATGAATGTTCACTTTTGCTCTTCCTAACAAGGGGGTTGTTTCACCTGTGGCTATCATCAGTCCAGTAGAAGTGCTGTCCACAGTCAACACATCAGGATGAACAATACTAATAGTGAATCGTATGTACACGAAAGCCTTGTAAGCACAGCCAACCGTCAAAATCCACACATGGCAGTAATTTCCTTCTCCCAACCAACAGGAAGTATTTTTGGTCTCAACACTGTTCTGCCTATACCTGTCCCTTATGTGGATATCTTCCTTATTAGCCCTGCAGGTGTCCATGTTGCCTGTAGTACCAGCAAAGGTGGTGTTCTTGGTGGATGGATTATGGAAACTCCAGACTAGAGTTACTGGAGACCCTGCCTTGTCACCCTGCTCTATACTGTATCTGTGGCCTTAGTTTGCTGAGTAAATGATTTCTTTTTTTTACCAGCTGACTAGGCTGTGGTAAGATGTGGCTGGCAATAACCCCCTTTAAGTATCTGCTGAACCTCCTGTGTTGTAGACAATACATGCCCTGGGGCATCACGTTTAGCAAAATTAATCTAGTGGCAGAGATATGGTGGGTTCAAACCATGCAAAAATGCTTCTTTATCCAATTCTGCCATTATTGATCAGGAAAAAAAGGAATACGTTTGCCACACAAAAGACTATATGTTTGAAGCAAATGTCTCCAAGGTCTCAGTTGCCTTATGAACTCTCAATTCCAGCTGTTGACGTACTCCAGTGAGATTTCAGAACAGTCAATTTGAGAGATCTGTACCCTTAAAAAGTTTTATTAGTCTAAAAAAATACTAAGGTAGCATCTGGCATCCCCTGTTCTAACTCCCTTCATAATTTTAGACATCAGGGAACTGATGTATAAAACATTGCTTAGATACCATACTAAAATTTAGCTTCAGAAGGCAAAAAAGGCAAAAACAATGACTTTGTAAATCTAACATCAATTTAAAACTATACACTTGTGCACATGCTTTTAGCTACACCTTGTCACCACCAGCCAGAAACCATATATGTCTTAAAAAACACCATTTTTGAACATTCATGATCTAATTACCATATAAATTTGGCCATGTTCTTGACTGACATCTTTACTACAAACCATGGAAAACAAAACTTCAGTGAATATGAACTTCAGGTATTCTGAGATTGGAGTGGAGAACTGCAAAGAGATTATTTTCTTGCTGATCTATCCTCCAGGGTCATTAAAAAACCCAAAAAACTAAGAGTGGAAGCAAGTGGGAGCAGCTGAGTGAAGAGAGCAATAGCACTGTGCCAGCATGCTGTGACCAGAGTGCCACTAGTATACAGCGTGAAATGACACAGGCTGTTTGCCAAGAACTATATATTAAGAACATTTTTATTGAACATGTAAAAAATCATTTTGCCAAGTAAATGTGACTTTTGCAGTTCAAACATAACATTCAACATAAACATTCTGAATGCCTTCGAATTGCCATTGTGTTGATGTCCTGAGGTACTGGGTTTTGGCCATCATTGCACTCATCTCGGCCTATCTCAGGTGGCAGGGGTAGCCCATGTTTCTGCGCTACGTTGTGCAATACTGCTCAAGCCATTACATTGCAGCAAACGTCTGTGCGGCTGTACAGCAGTGCCCAACAAGTCTAAACACCGTCATCTACCATTTAATTAATCAATGGTCTGTTCTACTACCGATCATCTGCAAGAGGGTCTTTCATTATCTCTCCTCTCTTGCAGTGTACTCTCTATCACCTGAAAGAAGGATTATATGTAGTTTTAATGAACTAAACTTAATAGCAGTCCTATCACATAGGTTTACTTACTAAGAAGCCAAACATCACACAAGGCAAGACCCTGAAGTGTGCTTATCACACTACTATTTAATGAAATAAAGGATTTGTGGCTTGAGCTGGGCCACTTCACAACAACATCAATTAGGCACATTTGAGCATCACATATTTATTGTATATTACTTGACTGAAAGTGCTTTATGCTTACGAAAACAAATTCACTCTGTGATGGTACCTTTATCACAAAAGGTGTTCAGTCAATTGTGCTGATTACATGAGGAAAATCAGCAATTGCAGCAAATTGCCTTTGATCTCTGCTTGCTCAACCTGACCGTAAGTAAGGAAATTAGATGTA
Organism: Polypterus senegalus; assembly: GCF_016835505.1. Lineage (NCBI taxonomy): Eukaryota > Metazoa > Chordata > Cladistia > Polypteriformes > Polypteridae > Polypterus > Polypterus senegalus. The sequence continues at coordinate 82,824,525 of NC_053156.1, read as the reverse complement.
TCTGGGTAGTATCCTAATTAAAAAAATCGTCACTAATACTGAATACTCATTCCTTGCATGGCATTGACAATATCCTCTAAAAGATGGCTAATACTGCCATTGCCAGTTATGTCATGCAACACACAGCACACCTTTTTTATAAATAAAACAGACAGGCAATTAACATTAAGAATATGCATTAGGGGTTATTGCAGACACTGAAGACAGCTGTACTGAGAGAACACGTCAGTTAACTGTGATATAATTAGTTCAAGAACCTCAGAATGTGACTGATGTATCATAGAAAATCACAATGAAACAAGATTTTCTGTTCACTTAATTGTTCCTACCATCTGGAGTCCCTAAAATGGCAACACCAAAAAAGTCTGTGTAGGACAGATGGTCCAGATTTGCTGTAATGTTATACCAATTTTCACACCAAGTTTGTGTGTTTTTTTTTTAATCCCAACTTTTGCATAAGTAATGGCTTATTTGCTTTTCTGAATGTAAGGTAAGCATATTTTACACATGAAGCCCCAGGTTCTTTATTTTCTCTTCTTACTTTAAAGGAACAGATTAGTTTGTCAGAGCTCCTCTGTGCACCTTCTCTAGTGCTAATATATCCTTCTGTACAATGAGTACAATTGTGTTATGCTAGTTAATTATGTTCCTTGGCATAGCACGACATGCTAATTTAAATGCCCTAGCATACATTTAGCCTCCTTAACCATTAAGGTAAGGTCTGTTTAAAGACAGTGATAAATCATTATTAAAGAGCATGTGAATAAAATACTTCAAACAATAGTGAGAGCAAGTCCTGTGTGTTTAGGCATTAGATTTTTTTAAGAGCTAAACTTAAATTTAAATAATAAAATGTAATCATCTTTCTACAAAAATTAAACAATGAAATATACCTGAAAAATAGGTAGACATGTATTTCAGTATAATTCAAATGTATAAATTTAGATTAGATTGTATCTGAAACATAATGACATATATTTCACTTAATATTTTATAATAAATATATTTCTAAATACAGTATATTCTGTATAAGACATGCAATATACTGTATATCCAGACCCATGTTTCAAATATGGCATGGTAGTTCTATAGATAGATAGAACTTTATTTGTCCCTTGGGGGAACTTTTTACAGAAGCTCTTAAATAGGTACATAAGTAAGGCAATAAATAAATATACACACGTTAGTCCGAACAAAGAAGAAAATTAAAAAGAAAGAAAACTTCTGACTTGGCTGTCACAGTCACAGTGAGGCATTATGAAGTCAAAACATGTTTGGAAAATTACCAGAGTAACAAAACCCCATTGTGACACAAATAGTAATTTTATACTTGGCATGTATTAAAGAATCCTTCATCCTATAATCAACATCACTCTTTGCCAGGGGACCCCCACTGAGTAAACAGTAGGATAAAGTTGCTGTAGCAGTTCAGATGGTTTTTCTAATCCTCTGTCTCACTCTATGTTTCTTTTAACTGTGGTGCTCTCCCCTTCTCCAGTTTTGGGTTGTCTAAGTGCTGTGAGACTGTGAAACTGAGCAGAGGAGTCTGAAGGGAAGGGAATTACAGAGAACCACAGTTTAAACATCACAGTGTGACAGTCCAGGTCAGCTCCAAGCTTCTTGGTTGCTTCCAAGAGCCGCTTGAACTCAGAAACCATCGATAGTTGTTAACCAGGATGAGCCAAGCAAATGAGGACATCCAGAGTTAGCAAGGGATGGTGCAAACATGCCAAACAAAAACATTGTTCACAAATGAAGTGCAGGATCTTCCATAAATAAATAAATAATCCATAAAATCAATCAGATGGTGGTTAAAAACAAGTAATAAATAATTCCATTTAAACAAGGTTAAAATACCAAGCAGGTTTCTCTGTTAAAAGAGTCACAAACCCCAATGCCTCTGTGTAAAATTTAGTGTCTGCTTAGCCTATAGCAACAGGACCTTGCAGCATGAGGAGATGCCCGCCGACAGGTGTAGCTTTCTACTAAATCCTGGGTTTGGGGTCCTACTGCCAATCTGTCGGCACCTGTTGGACTCTCGGCCAAACCCCACTCACTCACGTCTCCCTCAGCCAGGACATCAGCATCAAAAAGGAGACACTGTACAATGGGTCCGTCCTTACTCCTCTCTGCATTGCTCAGTCACCAGCACCACACTCGAGCGCGGTCTGCAACTCGCTTCCCCGGGGCATTTTGCCTCCTTTGTCCTCATGACACAGGTTCCTCACCATCCTACCTTTCCTTCCTTAACCTTCATTTTTTTGTTCTTCCTCTTTCTATTCTTTCATCTTTTTGTCCTCCTTTCTATCATGCAGGCCCCTTTTATACTATCAGATTGCTGGTGCTGGTGCTAACCTCTGCCCACTCCGAGGTGGGAATGAGTTACCCAACTGACCCAATTGCATTTGCTAAGCACCCCAGTCCACCCCAAAGCAGTGCTGCCATGCACACACCCACAACCCTTTACAGCCTGCATGCCTTGGGATCTGATTATGTATTAAAGAATAGGACCTCTTATCACACCCAAAGTTGTGCAGGTCAGCAGTTGTGGGACTCCAGCCTGTCTGTTCAATGGTTTTGGATTTCTCACAGACTTATACTGCATAATAATGATACAAAGGCAAGGATGTATAATAAAAAGGAAAAGTAAACAACAATGAAGAAAATATATATTGTATATAAAAGAAGAATATATACTAAAAAGGTTATTATGGTATATGAGAGCAAAGTTCATTAAATGCACAGATCATAGCAACACACTGAATTTCGATTGAATTTCACTGTTGTCTATGCATACAGCACCACGGATTGCCTCTTCTCAATACTGGGGCTGGATAACCCATTGATCAATGCCGCTGAAAGTTCAAGAAAAATTAGTTTGAAGAAAGAGGTTTCTCAGAAGTTAAAAGAGAACTTTTAAGGATTTCCACTGAAAAATCAGAGCTAACTTAGCAGTAACCTTATCTAGAAATAATAATCTCTGCTGGATGGAATTGAGGCAAATAGTTGGGAGGTCCAGAAGAAAGAATATTTTATGCAAGAAAGAAATATTAATAGAGAGAATACAAGAAGTATAGTCAGAAATTGTAGACCAGAAAGTGTGTACAGTACTGCAGAACAGTCTTACAACAGTAATATGGCTACATAGTGAATAGTGAGATTTTATGAAGGGAGCATTGAGCAGTAACAGGAATGGTTAAATCTTGATAGATGTTACCTGCTGTGAGGTAAAAGCAAATGAAACTGGTCTAATCAAGGTGGATTTTTGATGACTACCTGTATACATTGTATTTTACATTTCACCAGTGACTTCAAATGGATTTAGGTGATAACTGGAATTTTAAGGAGTGAATTAGGACAAAGACACCTCATAAGCCTCTTAGAATCTAGAGGATCCAAAGTTTATTTTAATTGAAGAGCACAGTAAGTTGGCACCTTCCTCAGGGCACCTGGGTAGGGACAAGTTCTCTGAAAAAGGATTAAATTCAGAAGGGGAAAGGTTAGAGTTTTCAATAATAATAATAATAATAATAGTAATAATAATAAACCAAAATAAATATTTTCTAATATTTAAAGAGAAATTGATTACTTTTTATGGTAAAAAAGGCTGTAAATACTTCACAGTACTCAATAAAATTGCCAGTAATTTACTACTGTTGAATGATTTTAAAATATAAGTATTTGCTGTCCTCCAAACACCAGGCATGCCAACATCTAATATAACACCTAGACCTAATGAAGTTTTACCAACAGGTTGTAAAAATTTGCAGAATTAAAGTACAATCTACAACAAGGGTGAAAAATGTTAACAATGACATCATACCACGTAAGATTGTGAAATATAAGCAATGATTAGGAAAACATCTATACTAAACAATAGCTAACATGAGTTAATGAGAAAGAAATTATGTCCATCCAAAATCAAAGCTTATAACATTTTACTTAGACTTTTAAAAAGCCTTTGGTGCAGTCTGATATTAAGGGTTAGGCTTAGGGTAGGGGATAGGGGTACGAAGGCAAGCCTGGGTACTCTGACACTCCATTTAAAAATTTTAATATAATTAGGTTATAAGGTTGTCTCTAATTAATAAATCTTACATTCCCCAGATAAAAATTATAAAAAAAAAAAAAAATTGGAAAAGGTGCAATGCAAAAGATCATCCCAGTCATTTCTAATTGAATCCATTAGGGTAAACCATGTCCAAATTTTTAATCAATTCTAATTCTTTTTTAAGATGAGTTTTATTCCAGCCTGTGGTGTTATGGGTCCACAGCTCGTTGAGTAAAGGCCATTTTTAAATAAATAATCAATGTGCTCGCGGCTTAGTGAGGGGGACGATCCGTAGGGTGTGGGCGTTTCTCACCTAGTGCACAGGTGAGGAACTGCCCACATTCATGATTGTCCCGCGGCTAATGCTGCAGCTGCTGTGGCCCTCGTCATTTTAAAAAGAAGCGCGGGTCGGTTTTAGGAGAAGAAGAAGAAAGAAACGTTCGGGGAGAGAGAATCGATCGGAGAGAAAGGAAAGGAAAGGAGAGGACGGAGGTTACAGGGAGCGTGGAAGCAAGCGGTGCAGGAGAGAGACGGACACGCGGAGCGTGTGGTGAGCGCGATCGGCTCGTGGGCAGCTGCGAGGAAGCTGGGTGTTAGGCCGACACCCAGGTGTTTGTGTAGATGTCGCTCCGCTGGCGATCTGGTAGCGGGAGTAACAAGGTGAAAGCGACGAGCCGCAGAAGGCCGCGGAAAGGCAGCGGAAGTCGGGAGGCTTGGTGGTGGAGTCCCCAATATGAGCGACCTGGCTATTGGGGTAATCAAGTCTCGGGGACTGGGATGAGTGCCATACCGGAGCCAGGGATCGGGAGGTCTCCAGTCTCGGCGTGTGATGTAGGAGGGCAGCTGCAGAGAGCGTCTTGCCTGCTGCTAAGCCCGTACGGGATAAGCAGGTGAGACGCATACAGAAAAGCACCGGATTTGTTTTTGTTTTAAAGACAGCTTCCTAAAAGATTTTAACCTCTCGTTTTAAGGATTGTTTTTTTCTATTTATTGGTTTTACCCACGTTCGTTTTATGGATTATTTATTTAATGAATTTGAAGAACTGCACTATTTATGAACACTGTTTTTGTTGACTGTTTTAATAAAAGCACTTTTGTACTTTCAACCATCCCCTTGCTCAGATGCTCAATTTGCCTCCATTGACTGGCTCACTCGGTTTCATTATCGACGGTGTTGGGTTCAAGGGTTCCCAAACATCAAAGGGAGTGTGGAGCCTGAACCCACATCGTCACATATGGTGGCAGCGGTGGGATCCCCAGCGGTGGGATGAGCTAGCAGTGGAGGCCAGAAGAGGAGACAGAGCAGCAAGCGGGATTGGTAACTGACTTTGTATGGAAGGACCCACGTACCCAAGCCGGAGGAGGACATTTTTAAGAGACTGAGCTTTTTAAGGACATTTATTTATTGCTGTCGTTTTTATTTGTCTTTTAAAGTTCTTATTCTTTTAATGTCCTGTTTTTATGAAGGGGGCTTGGGTTTGTTTTATTGTGGGGAATTGTTTTAGTGCTTTTATTGTTTTAGTGCAGTGTAGAGTGGCGAGCTGTGGACCTGAGCTCCAGTTGCATTGGGTTGGCAGTGGAGTGGAGCCTTCCCATGCAACTGGAGTTTTATGGGGGGTGGAATGTGGTGTTATGGGTCCACAGCTCGTTGAGTAAAGGCCATTTTAAATAAATAATCAATGTGCTCGGCTTGAGGGGCGTGAGGGGACGTTGGGCCATAGTGGGCCGTGGGGCGATCCGTAGGGTGTGGGCGTTTCTCACCTAGTGCACAGGTGAGGAACTGCCCACATTCATGATTGTCCCGCGCTAATGCTGCAGCTGCTGTGGCCCTCGTCATTTTAAAAAGAAGCGCGAGTCGGTTTTAGGAGAAGAAGAAGAAAGAAACGTTCGGGGAGAGAGAATCGATCGGAGAGAAAGGAAAGGAAAGGAGAGGACGGAGGTTACAGGGAGCGTGGAAGCAAGCGGTGCAGGAGAGAGACGGACACGCGGAGCGTGTGGTGAGCGCTGTCGGCGCCGTGGGCAGCTGCGAGGAAGCTGGGTGTTAGGCCGACACCCAGGTGTTTGTGTAGATGTCGCTCCCGCTGAGCGATCTGGTAGCGGGAGTAACAAGGTGAAAGCGACGAGCCGCAGAAGGCCGCGGAAAGGCAGCGGAAGTCGGGAGGCTTGGTGGTGGAGTCCCCAATATGAGCGACCTGGCTATTGGGGTAATCAAGTCTCGGGGACTGGGATGAGTGCCATACCGGAGCCAGGGATCGGGAGGTCTCCAGTCTCGAGCGTGTGATGTAGGAGGGCAGCTGCAGAGAGCGTCTTGCCTGCTGCTAAGCCCGTACGGGATAAGCAGGTGAGACGCATACAGAAAAGCACCGGATTTGTTTTTTTGTTTTAAAGACAGCTTCCTAAAAAGATTTTAACCTCTCGTTTTTAAGGATTGTTTTTTTTTCTATTTATTGGTTTTACCCCACGTTCGTTTTATGGATTATTTATTTAATGAATTTGAAGAACTGCACTATTTATGAACACTGTTTTTGTTGACTGTTTTAATAAAAGCACTTTTGTACTTTCAACCATCCCCTTGCTCAGATGCTCAATTTGCCTCCATTGACTGGCTCACTCGGTTTCATTATCGACGGTGTTGGGTTCAAGGGTTCCCAAACATCAAAGGGAGTGTGGAGCCTGAACCCACATCGTCACACAGCCAACATTATGTTCAATACCGAACATAATTGGGATATGTTCAGATTAAGCAAAGTGTTCATATAAAACTGTTGGCTTTGTTTGGTTTTTCTGTTAGACAGAGATGTTGAACGAATCTACTCCTCAAAGAATTTTTTGTTTCTCCAATATATATCTCTCCACATTCTTGACACTGGATTCCACAGATGCAATTTAAAGTGTCCAATTTTAACTTTTGCAAAATTGCAACCTCTTTATGAGACAGTCTGTTAATTATAACCTTTTAAATTTTAAATGGAATGTCCAATGCAAATTGAATTTTAGGTTTTAAACCGCATGAAGCGTGCACCAAAATGTCTTTAAATTTTTATTTTGACAGTACGCCAGAATCAATTTAACAGATTGTAAAGGTTCAAAACTTGTTTGCATTTTTTGAAAAGTATAATACAGTATTCTGGGGTTCTGAGAAGGTGAATACCATTGAGAGTTTAATCAAATCCTGTCCAAAATTGCTCTGCACAGTACCACCCCATCCAAAGATACAGAAGAAAACTGTTGCATCACATTAATCCATTCAGGAGGTTGCTCCTGAAACTCTACCAAATAAACTACGGCCAATTCCATCCAACCACCTCAGGAGAAAGCACAGGTTGAAAGGGAGTCGATTTTAAATTTAGGGTACCATTAAAATTATGTCCTGTCTATTAACATCAGAGACCAGTACTGAATTAACATCAGAGATAAGTACTGAATTGCCAGTACTCAAGTTTAAGATTAGGGTCCAATTCAAATAAATAATGTCCAGTCCCCTGACTTTAAGATTAGCCTTGGGTTGGGTTAGGGCATAAAATAATATAAGAAAAAGAGTCATCAAAAATGTCCTTCTTGTTTTACAGGTTTTAGTCTGCATTGATCCCATAAGGTCATAGGAGAAGACAGAAACCCCAGCCCACCAGGCTCATCCCCCAAGATAAAAAAGTAGAAAAAAAGTCCATGCCCCTACATTGCAGGAGGAATACATCTTAAAAACCAAACCTTTGTGAAATATCCAAATCCTGTGAAACATCCATTTCTGTAGGTGAGAAGGAATCATGAATAGTTGATCAGAAAGTTAAGAAAAAGACATCAAGAAGTAATACCTCATAGGCAATTTTGGAGTTCCCACATATCAATTGTAATTCCTATTAATATCATGAAAGTAGTGTGAATACGTTCATCAAACCTCATCCGCAATACCCTTTAAGATCCTCCAAGAATAACCTCTCTTATAAAGTGATTGAAAGAGGGTGTGAGTGGCTTGTTGAATATCCACTAAATTTGTATTCAATAAAATTCAATCGAGATTTTATAATCCCCCTAAACGTCCGCTTGGGGAGATAACTGGATTTGTAAAGCAAAGCATGTGTATCGGTGGGCTTAAAGTAAATGTTAGAATGTAATTGTTTCAGAGTTGGTGAAATAGAAGAAAAAGAGATTTCCACATCCAGGAATGTTACTACCTGTGACACCCCGTGTAGTGGGAATTGTGGTCACCAGCCTACACTCCAGGGGCCTCATGTATAAACGGTGTGTACGCACAAAAATGTTACATATGAACGTTTCCACGCTCAGATTGTGATGTATAAAACCTAAACTTGGCGTAAAGCCACGTACATTTCCACGGTAGCTCATACCCTGGCATACACAAGTTCTCCGCTCTGTTTTGCAGACTGTTGGCACCCAGCGTCAAAGCAGTGCTACTGTTCCAGTGTGGTTTCCCTTTCTTTTATAGATCCACATCCCTGACGCGACTTTATAAATACACTGAAATTAACCGCATATTGTTTATTAGTTTAATGCATCTGATTGTAATTAACCTGTAACAATATAATGGTCCACAGAATGGTCAAACCATGCTAAATACAATAGCTGCTTTAGCGCTGTTACTCTTACTGCACCTTCTTCTTCTTCTTTTAGCTGCTCCCATTAGGGGTTGCCATAGCCGATCATCTTTTTCCATATTACTCTCACTGCACCACTCTGAGTATTTATATCAGTGTATCTGAGTTGGGAATCACAGCTGTACAGCAGCTGATCAGAAAGAGAATTATCGGTATACAGTATCTAGCACACGCTGATCAGCCATGCTGTCTATTGAACTGCTCTCATATGGCAAATGCTTCAGAGCCTTTCCTGTACAGACCTCACGGTTCAAAAACAGTTTCATCCCAAGAACTATAAATGCACTCAATCAGTCCATCAAGTGCTCCTTGTAGAACTGTTTGTACTTATAAGTACAATCACCTCAGTGTAAACATGCACTACAGTTGTAATATTGCACAACCTGAGCCACTTTTTATAGTGCTCATTTACATATGATGACGATATCATTTTTAAGATGAAATATAGCAAAATAAAACTTTATGTAAATAATCTATATTGTTAATAAATATACATGTGAGGACACAGTGTCGCAGTGCTAGCAAGGAGCTGGCACTCTGTTCACAGATTGTTCCTGCCTCGCGCTGTATTTTTGCTCGGACTGGCCTTTAATTTCTTTATACTTTTTTTTCCCAAACCAAATGTCTCTCTCATAACCCTGCAGAGGACACTAAACTAATTTTATTTAATGGCTGGTAATGATAGTAAAGCACATTACCACACTACCTGAGAGTCCAATTTGGCTTGCAGTTTTATTGTAGGGTGATGGTTATTTAAAATGTCCAAAAAAAATTTTATTCACTGCTCGTGTGTGTCTAAATTCCAAAAAAATCATCAAGATATCTAAAATACAGGAAGCGGAGGCAGGGGCAAGGGAGCAAAACGTTTACACATCACAATACCATAAATCAGCAAGTAGAATTTATTATCAAACTCAAAGTAACTCGACCTCAAACTAATTGCCAAAAGTTCTAATAACAATTTATCAGCTCTCTCGGGGTCCTGGAATCACTTAAAAGTGTCTGCCACCACCTGCAAGTCCAAAGAGATATCAATATTAGTGAAGAGTGATTCTACATCCATAGTGAAAAGGAAAGCATTAGACAAAATCTTATATTGTTTAATATTCTGCAAAAAATGTAAAATAACTTTAATGTAGCTCCTATGTAGCTGTGAAAGTGGGTTAAGAAAAGAATCTATATATTCTGAAATTTGATATGATTCGGACAAACATCCAGAAACAATGGGTCTACAAGGTGGAATTTCAAAAGGTAACATCCATGATTCCGGAGATTTATGAATCCTTGGAAGCAGATAGAATTTTTTCATTAAAGGCAGAGTCTGTCCCAAAAAATATTTTTTCTACTGATATGAAATAAACCCACCTTCTACCAATTGAGCCAAGATAATAGCTATTTTGTTTTTAGTTTGAGGTTGAATCGATTTGATCAAAGGTAATGAATTCCTTAACTGCCGTTGGGCTTCATACGAATATTGTGCTCTATCCATTATTACGTCATAGCACACTTATCTGCTGGTTTTATTATTATATATTTATTACTACGGAGTTATTTCAAGGATGCTCTTACTTGCTGAGAAAGATTATCCTGAATTACGTTGGAAACACTCATATCATTTAACTTATCTCAATCTCATTGGATCAAATCGAAGATTGGCTTACTGATTTTTGAAGTTTTTGGGATTCATGTAGATAGTTCCACAAATCAACACCCTGAATCATTGCCGACATGATCAAAATAATCTAGCAATTTAAGTTTCCTATGGTATTTAAAAACATCCTGTCTAATCTAAGCTAATCGACCTCCAAAGGTGTAGGAACAAAAGACATACCCTTCTGATTTACATTAACGTTAATTTACATTTTTTTGAAAGATAATAAACATTTACTTCTAGAGGCAAAACCATATTCCTTGGCCTGTCTAAAAGTTTAAACACTCCTGCCAAAAATCAAGAACCTTGAATGCTCCAATAGCCATCCAATGGATTTCATCATCCAGTTCAACCTGAAGCACTTCTGGGTCCAATATATCCACCGCATCATATTTTCATCACATTTTTTAAAGAACTCTGAATTCAAATGTGAATATGGGATTCACACAATATGGACCTGCACAATAGAGAACACATAATCTGCTCTCCTCACAAGTTGAGTTTAATGGCCTTGTATGGTGGATAAATGAGGCCACATTATAAACCTTCCGAATATCTAGATTAGACTTTAATTTGTGTAAGACACCAAGTATATGTTATATCTTAGCACCTAAATAACTATGTATCTCTATCTGGGCATGATGGAAATGGGAGATCATGCTACCCTTTGAGTCCCCTATAATTAGAAAAGGTTGGTTCAGAGTTATTGTCCACTTAACATTTTTATTTCTGGTAGGAAAAAGAGGAATACCGCAAATGAGACGCTAATAAATCTGAATTAGACACCCCTCTCAATGCTATCTATTCCTAATCTATTCAATATTGTTCCTTAATATATGGACTACTCTGTGAAGTACCCTCAAACACATCAACCAAATCATCTTGAGTATTTCGACAAGGCAATGATAACCTCTGTTCTTTAATAGAAAGAGACACGGAAAGAATTTGTACAGTAAAAGACAGGTTAAGTAAAGTCATCTTAGGGTTAATTTTAAAACTGCCCTTATCTATCTATCTATCTATCTATCTATTTATAAGAATTCACATTATGGTTTATTTGCCTAAGATAAGAAGTGCACCTAAGAAGAGAACAATGTACATGGGGATAGTGTTCATTTGTGGAGTCCCTGTTTAATTTACTGTACCTTAATGACATGGATTCTCTTAAAATTATTAACATGTCAGATTTTGAGATGGCACAAAAATTGGAAGCATGGCCATTAATAAAAAGGCAGAAAAAGACTTTCAGAAAGACATGGGCATTCTCCAAGCCTAAGCAGACACCTGGAAAACACAGGTGTTTTCTGTATTGTTGCAAAATTACAGCATTGGCATTTCAATGCTGTAATTTTAATTCTGTCAATGAAAAAGATTACCAATTGATGCATCCCACATTCTGATATGTCATATGTAAAACATCACACAAAGGGGAAATTATTAAAATAAGCATCCTTATATTAATTTACTAGCAGAATACGCAGCGGAGAAGTAGTGTGTTAAAGAAGGTATGAAAAAGAAAAGGAAAAATTTTAAAAATAATGTAACATGATTGTTAATGTAATTGTTTTGTCATTGATATGAGTGTTGTTCTCATATCTATATATATATATATCTATATATATATATACATATATCTCTATCTGTCTATATCTATCTATCTATATATATATATATATAGATATATATATATCAAAATACCCGAGCTTGGCAGCGGAGAAGTAGTGTGTTAAAGAAGGAAAGAGAAACAAAAGGAAACATTTTGAAAATAACGTAACATGATTGTCAATGTAATTGTTTTGTCACTGTGATATATATATATATATAGCAAAATACCCGCGCTTCGCTGCGATGTCGTGTGTTAAAGAAGTTATGAAAAAGAAAAGGAAACATTTTAAAAATAATGTAACATAATTGTCAAAGTAATTGTTTTGTGTATTTGGCGGCAGCGTCACGAAATTGTTTTCGGTAGCTGCATCATAAAATGTACTACGACGTCTGACACGCCTCCTTTTTACTGTTTTCTCACAGCTTGGATTGCTGCTGTCATAATGGGTTTGAGTCTACATATATATATATATATATATACATATATACATATATATATACACATACATATCTTCATATACACACACACACATATATATATATATATATATATATACACATACCTATCTACATTATATATATACACATACATACAAACATACACACAGGTGTATATATGTGTGTATATATATATATATATATATATATATGTGTGTGTATATATGTATGTGTCTATATGTGTGTGTATAGCTTTGGTCACTGAGTGCAAGGGAAAAATAATAAAATATAGTCTATAAGTTATTAAACAGTAAAACATTAACGTTTTAAGAAGTAAAGCTACATTGAGCACTACTGGAGTGGTTGCAGGTAAACTACATTTTAAAGACTGTGTAACACAATAGGTAAGTAGTACTAACAGCAGCTAAAATGTATATGGATCATCTCTTGGTAGTAGATCCCTTTTGACGGCTGTGGTATAGAAATTACATTTTCTATGTGAACGTTCAAATTTCTGCCTCTGGTAATGTGCCTTACCGGCATTACCAGCAATTAAAGAAAATTAGTTTTGGGTCCTCTACAGTGTTAAGAGAGAAAGGCTTTGGTTTGGGATAAAAGGAAAAAAGGTGTAAAGAAAGGAAAGTTGCCTTTTTCTTTTATATAGTATAGAGAGATGTGTTTGCTGACGATATGATCGCCTTTTGGGGACAGTCGCGGTGGGGCTTGTGTAGACTGGTGAGACGTCCCTGCCATTAATTGGCTGTGATGGCACTGTCAGTCCTCCACTCGTGTGCGTGTCTTCATAATCCGTGCTGAGGACCTCATAATCGTATACGTGCAAAAGAAAGTGTGAATCGCCTTAATATTATTTTGCCGTGGTGTAGAAAAGGGGTCCCGTGTTTACATTTGTCTGGGCTATAGCTCAGGGGGAGGATGAAAAAAATTAAAAGTGCTCACTTTGACTTAAGGCAGAAGCGCAGTCAGCGTCTCAAAGGCCGGCACAGCTATGCACGCGCGCTGGCTACTCGACTTTTGCTGGGCAGGAGACCCCAGTTTTTGCAGACACGTTCACGATATCAAAAGTCTCAGCGCTCTTTGGAGGTAACGTAACATGATTGACATTGTCATGAGTGCTGCTGTCATATATATGCCTGCCTAAATAAGTCACCCTTGCTTCGCTCTTACTTTTTTACCGTTCATTTAATCATGGCTAGTGGCGGAAAAATTATAAAATGGAAGGAGGATTACACTGAGTATGGCTTTACCAAAACAATTATTGATGGCGAATAGATTATTCATAAAGCTTGAATTGGTCTGTTATTCTGTGTTAATGTCATATTTTTTCATACTTCTTCTCAAACCAAGTTGGTGCGAGGTTAAAATGAATCGGGATGCGCTGATTAATGTAATCGGTGTACCAGGAAATCATGCATTGACAAAAGTTCCCCTTTGCTTGTAATGCAAAGTGTGATTAAATGCATTATTTTTTAACACGTTATGAAGCACATGCATCGAAGCTTCTCAGCTGTGCTTGTGCTAAGAAAAGGAAAGATTTTAAAAATAACGTAACACGATTGTCAATGTAACCTTTTGTAAGTAGTGCCTGGAGGATTCAGTGTGGAGAAACTGTAGAGACAGCGTGTGTATTAACTTGTGGATTTTTCTGTGAGTATTTGGTGGCAGTGTGACGGCAGTGTTCGCTCAGAGCGAAATGAGGTAAATGGGAGGGGAGATGATGACGTGACTCCCCCACCCGCCTTAACTGTCAATCCCCCACAAACACAGTCTCTCGGAATTTGCATAAGCACACCCCTTCACCTGCAATATTAACTTAGTTACAAAGTGATCAAAACTCTCGTTTATAAACTCTCGTTTATATCCTGTGTCCTCTCATTAAACTTGTATCCCGCATTACCCGTGGGCATGACAAACGCCAGTGGCAGCCTGTCTATGAATTAATTTAAAGTTTAGGTTTACACCTTGCTTTCTTTCCGAAGTAGCAGCACTCATGAATATGGTAGTATATGTCACTTGCTCGCTTCTTATTGTTTCGCTGCCTTCTCAATTATATAATGCATGTTTTCTTCAGCGCTTTTTGGAGGTCTTCCTGGTTGTGTACGCACTACGTTGACAGTCAGTTCACGTGATTACGTGTGAGGCGTGATGATGTCACATGAAACTCCGTCCCCCACGGCTTTCGAGCTCAACTCCATTACAGCAAATGGAGAAAAATACCTTCCAGTTATGACCATTACGCGTAGAATTTCGAAATGAAACCTGCCCAACTTTTGTAAGTAAGCTGTAAGGAATGACCCTGCCAAATTTCAGCCTTCTATCCACACGGGAACTTGGAGAATTAGTGATGAGTCAGTGAGTCAGTCAGTCAGTCAGTGAGGGCTTTGCTTTTTATTAGTATAGATTTTACAAATCCACTTAGTCTAATACCAGTTAACAAGAAGAGTCCATACTGGCCAAATAATACCATTGCAAAGGATGGACCAAAATTGCAAGTAATGTACTATTGTGCTAGAAAGGACTCAGGCAGTAAGGTGCCCTAGTGCCAAGTACACTAACAATGGCAGCATTGTCAGTTACAGGCGATAAACTGCAGAGGGTGCTTTGCACCAGTATAATCAATAGAGATTGTTACTAATTGGTCTTAAATGCAAATGGTGAACCATGTTGGATAACTAGAGATAAAGTAAGAGTTCTCCAAACTGTTAGCAGTCAGCTGGGAGAGCTGGCACTAAAATTTGGATCCCTGCTTCTCATCATAATGGGTAAGTAACTGATGTGTTTGTGAGACCTTTTAAGAAATGGCTATGGTCAAGGACTGCATGCAGGAACATATTGCTAACCTTGAAAGTGATAAAGGGGCTTCCTTTATAAGTAATTCTTGACTGTTGCTTAAAGCCCTTTCGTTTCATAGACCAGTGGGCATGGAGCTTGGATACAAAGAAAGGCAGGGGATCAAACATCAGAATAAGAGAGGGTAGGGTGAGGTGGAATGTTTGAAAAAGATTTAACTATTTGAGGTACCATTTGTTAGACAAGTGGGACAGCCACCCTACTTCACAGACAAGGTCCAGAAGGTCTGTAGATCTGGTAGATTTATTGCTTTTCCGTTATTTTATCTTATATTTTTCCTTCAACCCACTGTATTATTATTAATATTATCATTAACACTAGAATTACCATAGCCTACGAAAAAACTTGTAGATCCAGCCCACCTTAAAACTGTTCGCACCTCTCCGTCACCGTCTTTTGGCAGATTCACCAGCGTTTGTGTGTCAGCTTTTAACCCTTAGATCAGAGAATGTCCAGTTCCATTGCCTCAAAACACCACTCACATCTACAGTTATTCCCAGTTTCAAATAAAAACTAACAGCGTCAGATCCCTGGGTGGGTGGGCAGTATGTATCGTGATCGTGACTGAGAGAATAAAAGTGAAACAAAAAGGTAACTTTTACAAGTCCTATAAATGTACACCGTCTGTTACAGACGCAAACCAAATGTATGTGTGTACTGTATAATATTAACAATAACAGCAGCTTACTACTGAAAATGGCAAATATAAGAGGCAGTCAGGATCGAACCGGGGACTCTTGATTACAAGTCAGCAAATCTTACTGCTACGCCACACAAGCTGTTGTATTGTCCTTGAACCTTTTGTGAAAGTGTTTATTTGACCTTTGGACTTCAGGCTTCACAGATTCTATAGTTTATGTCAACATTTTCTCACTTTATTCTCTTTACTTCTAAAATATGAAAAACGTTTCTGTTTTAACAATGTGTTTACACAGATTATTGTCGAAACGGAACACACATGAAATGCATGTGTTCCAAATAATGATCTATTATTTCCACTCTAAAACTCCAGCACTTCACTCCCAGATAATCAATCAAGACATGAGCTGGGAGAACTTTGTGCACGTTCTGCGGCGGTAGGGGGATGGGATATCAGGCTGCTTGCTGTTTGTCTTTATTGGCACATTTACAGGACAAAAGACGCTGATATAGAGATGCGAACGGATTTAAGGTGGGACGGATTTATGAGTTTTTTCGTAGGCTCTGATAATTCTACTGTTAAACTCCTGCTAAGTGCAACCTCAGCTGGTTTCAAGTCTGGGCTAAAGAGGAGGTTTGATTGCCTGCCTAGGAATTGTAAAATTGAGGCAAAAAAGATCAAAAGTCATCAAGAATTCTGCGAAAATGCTACCACACATCATTTTTTGTGAATATTTAAGGCCAGTACTGACCAACAATAACAAGAACCGGTTGGAAAAGGACAAAGCTTGCCTAGTAGGAGTGGAGGAGAAGAACAAGAGAAAGAGAGTTTACAAGAAGGTTGCATTACAGGTATTTGTTTTATTTGAACTCAGGATTTGTGTCTGTGAAGTTATGTCTGTGGTTTGGGGCTTTCTAGTGCCCCCTACAGGTTACAGGAATTTTCTCTCAGTTATGAAGTTTTTGAATAGATAATTCAGATTTAAAAATAAATCTTAATGTCACAGCAAAAATATATTAATAAGACCAAATGGCTCTGGTGGCTTCTGTTAATGATAGGTCTTTAGTTTTAAGCTTTTCAATAACATCACTGAAATAACATCCTTATGCTCACTGAAACAGCTACAACAGTTGACCGGGGAATAAATTGAAATTAAGAAAAGCCTGACCATGAGCTTATTAACTTAACATGATAGCCTTTGATTAAATGAGTCTTTGTTTATTGAGAGGATCATAGTGTTATCTTTGTGCTTCCTACAACATATCCAGATAGTCAATAAAGTATAGAGAAAAAATATCACATGAAAGAGAAACAAAAATACCTGAAATAAAAATAAAAAATGCTTGTTCATAACCTTATGTCTGACTTTCCACTAATTTCTTTAACACTCCTACATGTACTGATGAAATGATGACGTTTGTCACTCACACTGACCTATGTTCTGCATGGTTTATATTATAATAGTTTTTTATTAGAATTAACTGCCCTCAGCTACCACAAAAGAAGTAATTGAATCCCTGTAATCAAAGAACCTCAACAATGGAGGTTAAAAAGTAAAAGGATCACAGGCTGGTCACATTGGCACTCTCAGACTGCCTACCAGTTGGGAACAATCCCGAATTCTTAGTCCCATTGCACACTGAGGATTACAGTGTGTTTTTTTGTAACACAATGGTTAATTTATTAGCTTCAGCGTTCATGTTTGATCAAAGAAACAATGTTTTTCTTTTGCCATTAAGTTTATAGTATATTAATATACTGTTTGAGTCTTTTCACATTTTTCAAATTTCACCTACGTATACAAGTTTGTCTTGGTAATAGCCATCCACACCAAGATAAAAAGATGCAAGAGTGTATATCACATGTATATCAAATAAAAATAAGTCCAGGGAGAAATACTCAAAAGTAAGAACTCAAGGTATCCAAATATATTTATAAAATTGCAGCACATTCTCCCTGTCTGGTACTGGCTAAATGGCTACTGAATCACTGTTTCATTGGTAGGGATATCAGGGATACTTCGGTTCTATATTAAAGCACTTGTCTTCTTACCTTCTAACTTGTTATTTCTTTCTCTTGTTTTCTCCAGATCTCATCCTCTTCCTCCTGATTACAGACACAATAAATCTCTGACCTTCATCTTTTAGTAACTTCTGACCAAACCCAAAAAGGGTAAAGTATGGTGGAATGTTCTCTAGTGGCTCCATGTCTCTCTGAAACCCTGAGCCTTATTTTCGACAGGTTAGATTACCCAGCTGACAGCTCCATGATAGGGACAGAATATAAACATATCTGCACCGGTAAGTGCCTGGGAGGTGATTTTTTCCCTGGCTTCATTTTCCCTTTAGTCAGAGGGCCAAGAACCTCTGCCACCCACAATATTTAGGTGATTACACCTGAGTGGCTGTGGAGAGCATCATAAACTTCCTCTGCCTCAAAGCTCTATCCACAAGTGGCCCTTGTGATTCCACACTACCATCTGTAGGACTTCTTTGAAAATCTAGTGTTCTTCTTGCTCATGTGTCATTCTTTAAGCCCACAAAATCCCCTTACAATGACATTGTTTAAAAAACAAACACAGCACCTACAGCACCTGCCCTGGGTAATTCTTTGGAGTTGACTCCTTTGCAATATATGACCCCAGAATCAGTGTGCTTTATGCTAGAGGTACAGTATTTTTGTTTGCCTGGAACTAATAGAATCATACTATTAAGTATTAAAATAATATTAAGCATACTATTAAATTATACTGTTAAACTTTATTTTATACTTAAACTTATATATATATATACTAGCTTATTACCCAATGGCCTCGCTCAATGAATGCAAGGGATAAAAATAAAATGTATATAAATTATTAAACAGTAAAACATTAACATGTAAGAAGTAAAGATACCTTGAGCAGTACTGGAGTGCTTTCGGGTAAAGTACGTTTTAAAGGCGCTATAACACAACTGGTAAGTAGCACTAACAGCAGCTTAAATGTATTTGAATCATCTCTCGGTAGCAGATCCCTTGTGAAGGGCACTACATGACCGCTGTGGTAAAGAAATTACATTTTCAATGCGATCCTGCAAATTTCTGGCTGACAGCCTTGTACTACACACCTGTGATTTGAGAGAAAAATTATTCCGAGAAATGTGGATGCTGCCCTTCCGTGCTTAACGGGCAGAAGGTCCAAAAATTCCCAAGTCCAAAACTTAACATGAAGAGGTCAGTACATCTTCTTAGATGTGAACCTGTGGTATAGCGGGTACCACAGCGCACGACAAAAGGTCCATTTTTAAATAAATAATCAACGCGCTCGTAGCTTAGCGAGGGGGCGTGGTAGTGTGGCTGAAGCAGTTCTCGGGGCGATTGGTGGTGTGGGCGTTTCTCACCTAAGTGCACAGGTGAGAAGCTGTCCACATCTGTGATTGTTCCTGGGGCCGCTGATTTGGCAAAGCTGCCATGCCGTCTTGATAAATAGAAGCGCGAGTCGGATAGAAGGGAAGGAAAAGAAAGGAAAAAAGAACGGATGGGAGGTTGCAGGAGGAAAAAGCAGGAAGCAGTGGGGAGAGAGAGAAAGCCGGTGCGGGAGAGTGAGCGAGTGAAGGCTCGCATGCAGCTGTGCAGGCAGCCTGGGTGTTTGGCCGACACCTGGGGCGTAGTAGTTGTGGTTGCTCCCACAGAGTTTGTTTTTATGAAGGACGGGAGTGACCAGAAGGCGGAAGGCAGCGGGAGTCGGGACTTGGGACGTAGTGTCCCCAGCATGAGAGCCTTGGTTGGGGGGGAATCCCAAGTCGCTGTTCGTAGAGCCTGCTGGATCCAGGGATGAGAAGCCCAGATGAGAGGAGTAGGGGAGTTGCCGCAGGAAAGAAGAATCCGGGCTTTGTTGTTTTAAAGGATTGCTTCCTGCATTATTTTAACCTCGTTGTTTTTAGAAGATTTTTCTATTTAGTTTTAACCTCCACAATAACACTCATTTTAATGGGTTATTTATTTAATGACTTTTGAATGCACTGCACTTATTTTGAACACCTTGTTTTTGTGGTTGTTATTAAATAAAAGCACTTGACACTTTTTCACCATCCCCTTGCTTTGTTGTGCCTCACTGCTAAGCTCATCGGTAACATTACCAACGGTGTAGGGTTCAGAGGCTCCCATGAAGACGGTTGGGAGCATGGAACGAACCCACATCATCACAAAACCCTCCATCTTCTTAAAAGAATTAATCACAAAAGCAACCTTGAATGTTGTGGGGTTTTAGTGACCTGAACACACCTGAAGGGCAGTAAGTAGTCGTGCAGCGCAATTTACAAACAGAGTTTTGCTTCGATGGCGCAGATTACACTCATTTGCAAAGATTTCCACTCTCCCAGGAACCGACGGGGCACTCGAAGTGTCACAAACAGTGCAAGAAGAAAGGACGCTGCCCGAAACTGTGAAGCTCTCGACCCGCGGAGCAGCCTGACATTCTGTACCTCTGAACGTCCACTTTGTTCTCATGACCCCTCGCTGCTGAAGGCGGTGTCGTCTTCACATTGTTTACAGCGCAGTTAAAAAGTAGAAAGACGCAAAGCTGTTTTCCTCATCTCTTCTACTATCAAGTACTGGCAATTAAAAAAAACTTATAATGTGGCAGTTTCCGCGATAGTCACGTGGACGAATAAATGAAACTTCTCTGTCAGAACGCGCCTGGTGGCGGACGGCTCAGTGCTGGAGTCCAGAGAGGAGGCCTAGGAGAGGGCGACATTGGGCGGACTTCTATGGGATAGATCAGCATGTTTGAGTTTACTACTTTTCAATATCAGTAAAATAACTCTCACACAAATAATAACAATATGTAAAGATGATATAAAAATGTCATCCACAAATGAAGTGATTAGTTCCTGTATTATAATATGTTTTCTGGTCATACGTAATTTCCATTTCGCATGGTCATACATAATTTCCGTTTCAAACACACATACACACATATGCCTATAGCATAATATTGCATAGATTACTATAAAATAAACACAGGAAGCTCAGATTCAAGCCTGGACATCTCATACTGTATGTGTCATTTGCACATTGTTTTAGTACGTCGAATTTCCTCTCACATCCTAAAGACACACATGTTATGTAAACTGTGCCGTGTGGCCTTCACAGGTTTTGTTTCTGCCTCAGTAGCCAATGCTGCTGTGATGGGCATCATCTCCCCACAAACTTGAATTCTATAAACAGGTGAGAAAATGGATGGATCAATAACAGACTCAGAAAAAAGAAACAAAATGCAATGCAAAATAGTAATATGACAAAGTATGAAACAATGTTATTCAGCTACATGATAAATCCCTGGGAAATAAGCGTTGGGAAGAGCCTATGAAACATCAACGTGTAAAATACATAACAGCAGGTCAGAAAATCAGATGCATTAGTTACAATTTAAGTGCAAGATTGAAAAGGCTGACTGGAACATAAAGAGCTGTTCGGTAAAATGCTCAATTAACTTACCGCTGTCATCTATTTACTGCAGAAGTAAACACAAAGAGGACATAGTAAAATGGGTACTTGCAAACAACCTAAAAAAAGCTTTGTGCCCAATAGTACAAAAAATCAGTTAATACTGTAGCTGACAGTGACCTTGCCCTGGGTCAGAGAAAATCAGAGTTTTGCACATAAAGAGTTGGTTAACCAACATGAGGAAGCCATCATTGAGTTATATGAATTAAATTGCAACATTTGTGGATGAAGGGATAAGGGGAGTGAAAACATCCTAGCTGGAGGGCAGGCTAGTAACAAGTAACCCTCCTTACACCGACCCATTGAAAACTCTTTTATAGTTTTGATAAAAACAGGTATTTATCTTGGTCTAGTACAGAGCGAAATGTAGGTAAATGTCAAGATGAAATAACTCATACTGTTATCGTAAGCAATAATGTAGCTTCATCTCTACAGTTCATTTCTTTTGTTCTACTTTTTCTTTAATGCAGTAGCAGGGGCTAAGCATCTAGACAAAGCTGAGTAATCTGTCTGACAGTGAAAACAAAAAGCAAAGCTTCAAAGACAATTGCTCACTAATGGCAATAATGTGTTTATCGGCCACTTTGAACAGCTACTTGTGGTCAGAGTGGGAGCTGAAGTTTCCCAGTTTAAGCAAGAAGTCGACTGAATATTTGCTGGACCCAAATCCGAAAAATGCAAGGAAAGAAAAGTTACTGTTTAAAAAGTCAAAGAGAGAAAAACTTTCAAGCAACTTCAATAACTTTTTGCAGTCATTTTTACACACAGCTCCAATCTACAAGTGCTATGCTAGAAGTAATGAGCACATTGGTATTATGGAGAAATGGCTGACAATACTGAAATGCACCGCATCCTGACAGGTATCTTTGAAAAATAATGAACATGAAAAATAATGTCACCTGTCTCATAAAAATGGTCAAAGTTTCGACAGTGCGTGGTGATTTAATGTCTGGTGAAGGACGAAATTCACAAGGCTGCTGTTTATTCATTACTTTGCTGTGAATATGGACTTGCTGCATGGACACTACCAATGTCAGACAAGAGATGAAACACTTTATATGGGAAAAAAGACATCACCTGTAGTTAGAGAGAATCAACATGAGATGATAAGAAAAATTAGGCTATTCAGGCTTGTAGTGGGTCGCTGTTTTAATTATTATCTAGCATAAAATAATGATAGCGATCATGTACAGCATAAAATACAGTAGAGGTAATGTAGAAATTTCCTATTCATATCTTTACTAACATATAATTAATTAATATTATCATTGCAGTGGCGGAACTGTATTTCTGATTAATGTATTTATCCTTTCCCCATAATATTTCACTACTTATTAGAAGTGGTAGCCTAACTGTTACATTTAATGTAGAGGTAACAGTGACTGAGCATATGAACACTACTTAGGCCTAAGGTGCAGGTGTGTTTTCCATGTTGTTTTTGTGTGTTAATGTGTATTTTTAATGCAGCTGGTCTTACACAATTTCATGTACTAATTCTGCACGTGCCTTCCAGTACTGTGTGTTTAAAGAAAGTTATCTAGTGAAAAAAAATCACTGGAGGCATTTCCTGTCAAGTGCAGACATTTGTTTGAGCAGTAGGACATGAATATGTTCTGCTAGTATGATGCCTACTTTGCCAATCATGATGGCAGTAATAGTTATTACAGTCCAATGGATGCATCAAAGACAGGCACAATATTGGATGAATAAACCCTCTATGGCACTGGGAACAGGAAAGAGGAAAATCTAGCTGTTATTGCATGGCAGAGAGTGGGCTTCCCATCTGCATAATGGTATGTTTTGGTGCACATTTGCTCAGAAAATATGCAGCTTGTTATATCTTGTACAACTGTACAGTGTTCCTCTGTGGTGGTGTGAATGGGACCATAAAATATTATTCATTTTATTGGAGTGCTACAGATTACCTGTGTTAAACTGCCATGGAAATAAAGTGTTACTGAGGCCTAAATGCAGAATCTGTGGCCAGAGTTTTGTCAAATAAATGAATGTTACTTGTTTGTTAACTGAAAAATGTCACAAAAGTGTAAGGATGTAATCATTTCTTACCTAAATATATCAGTAACAAAATCTATAGTCTCGTTGGGATTTTCTGGCCCATTTTTCAAAGAAAATTAAAAAAAGGAGAAAAGGGAAAAAGTCATTATGAATGAAGCTGTTTTAGTAATCCTGTTCCTTCTAAATTGATAAGTCTTTTTCTTCTTGCCCTTGTGGTCCATCACTAAATTGGTTAATGATTCTTTCTTATCTGGAGTTTTCTTTTCATCAACTCCTTAATGGCTATTATATTTCCATTGTTTGACAAGTGATCCCAAGATGCTGCTCTTTTAACTAATTAATGCCTGCTATTGGTGTTTCTATTTATCTTGGCATTGCCGTTGGGAGCTAAACCCATAAAAAACGTCTTGATTGTCTAAAATAGAGTATTATTTTCTTTTTATCTGTTAATGGAGCTATTATTAATCATAGAAACAGAACTTAATAAAACTAGAGTAATTAAGAAATTAATTGCTGCTTTGGAAACATGACATTGTAGGTGTTTGATTATTATTGATCTTTGCTCGCTCTGAGGTAGCAGTAATTTACAACCAGAACGAAACTGCATGTTTCTGCTGTTTTAATCATAGAAGCAGTGTGTGAGCAGAAATCTGCAAATCATGTTATTGTAATTAGTTTATTATGACACAAAAGCCATACACTGGTATAAATTAAAGTTACCAAATGAGAATATGTTATACTTAATAAGTCATTTCCTATAGCTTGTTACTATTTTAACATTCTAATTTTGACTGCTAACAGGGAACTTTAGAATCCACCATAGAGAACATCTTTGTCAATTCACAGGAAATATTCAGAGGATTCAATGGTGCAAACAGCAGTGGGATGTTCTCTACAATGTGAGCATTCCTTGCTGTGTCCCCACTGTCATTCACCAAAAGCAGCAATGATTTCTGCAGTAAAGTGTAATCAGGTTTAGGTGGAGAAAACCTAAACCAATAGGGAAATAAACCGTAAAACATTTTCCATGTGAAGAAATGAAACAAAAAGAGAGAGTTGCAGCACCTAAATATAAACATTAAACAATCAAAATGAAATGGGTGTAGTGTTCAGGAAAAAGAGTTGGGTTAGATGACATTCAGATTCTCTTCTCTTCTTCTTTTCTTTAGCTTCTTATAATGGAGGGCCAGAAGGAGCAGAGTCAGACGCTGGACTAGGGCTTTAGCTATGTGTTATCAGTTCTAGAAACGGAAAAGGAAGATATGTTGCTGTAGTTATGCTGCACCTAAATCATTCCCCGGTGTCTTTTAAATATCAGTGCCCTAAAAAGTTACTCCACAGCATCACATATGACATGATTTATGCAACATGTCCTTGAGTTTATTATGAAAGAATATAACCATCATTATGATTCCATACATGTGAGGCCGGTATTACAAACTTACAGATACTGTTCTAGAATTTATGTGCTTGGCACATATAATGATTGCTCTCTTATTATACAATCCAAGCTGGTGTCACTTACAAGGCTCAATATCTAACAAGGCCAGCCACTCCCTAGTGGCCATTGCCTTATCCTTTGTAATCATGCAGTAATTTTATGGTAAAACAACCATACTCCCAGAACCGTCCATCCATCCATTATCCAACCCGCTATATCCTAACTACAGGGTCATGAGGGTCTCTTGGAGCCAATCCCAGCCAATGCAGGGCGCAAGGTGGGAAACAAACCCCGGGCAGGGCGCCAGCCCACCGCAGGGCGCACACACACACCCACACACTAGGGACAATTTAGAATCAGCAATGCACCTAACCTGCATGTCTTTGGACCGTGGGAGAAAACAGGAGCACCAGGAGGAAAGCCACGCAGACACGGGAAGAACATGCAAACTCCACACAGGGAGGACCCAGGAAGTGAACCCGGGTCTCCTAAATGCGAAGCAGCAGTGCTACCCACTGCGCCACCATGCCGCCCTCCCAGAACCTTAATGAATCATTTTTAAAAAATACTGAAAAGTATCATAAAGGTCTAAACGAACACAATATCTTGAAGTAAATGAAGCTCTTTTTCCAAATAAAATTAGCACCAATCATTTATAAATGCAGCTTTTAAACGAAAATGTAGCAGTGTGTATGTAGTTTAAGAACCTTAGTTGACCTCCATGGATTGTTTGCTCAGAGGTCTGCATTCAGGAAAGGGACAGGAAGAAAGGTGCGACTTGTGTCCCATTACAAGCCAAGGAAGCTTATCAGTCTGACTGACTTGAACTTGAAAAATGGATTTTCGAGTTAGAGGTGCAATTTAATGAAAGATCAACAATACCACCTAAATGTTGAACCATAAGTAATTTAACAGTGATATTATTTTAAGGAAGGAAATAGTTTTAACTTACCTTGTACCCTCTTAGTTGTCATACTGTCATTTAAATGTTTTAAAATGTCCTTTGACAGCAATAAGGTATATGTCATTCACTACAAAGAATTCTATGTGCAATCAGTTGACATATGTCACATTTCTAAAATAGATGTACACTTTAGTCATGCTCCATGATCATCCTTCTGTCAAAAACAGATTGCTGCAATTTTCCAGATCATTGCAATACTGAAGACTGTTGTAACATAAGCCAAGAATGTCACTTTCATTTAATTATTTAGAGGCATAATTTACATGTTTGCAAGTCTGGAATGTTAACAAAAACAAGAAATTCCAAATATATAGTGAATTAGGATCTCTTTATGCCTGATTGAGGAGTAAGAACTGAGAATATATTTATCTTTGACTATTTATTCCAGTGAAACGCCATCCTTGTCTGTCTTCATTTCCTGGAATTCCTCCTCCCTCTTCTCCCTTCCAGCAACAGCAGCCCCCCTGGGAAGCAAGGTTCCCGATCTCATGCTGTGAGGTTTCCACCTAAGTTCAGACACCCCCTCCTTTCCTCTTTTCATAAATTGTGAGCTTGCCTGAATTGACCATCTAGTAATATGCTCACATATTATTTTCCTGGCACTGTCTGTTTGAATAACTGGGAAGCAATATGTGACAAACAGTAAGTTGTTCAAAAGAAATATGTTGTTGTGCATTTAATAACAAAAAAGAAATAAATAACCACATGAATCTTCTTGTTCTTCTTCTTTTCTTATTTCAGATGCACTTAGGCTTGATGAAACAATACCCTCAGGATTTACTGTACATTGTTCTGTTATTACTTCACACTCACATCTTCAGAGTTCTTTCTCATCATGATTTTTAAAGGTGTTGCTTAATTGACAATTATTACCTTTATATTTATGACTATTAGCCAAAGTTCAGCAATTAATTAACAGGCAGATATTGCTGGGCTCTATTTTTTTCATCTTTTTAAAGAAATGTGTCTTTATGTGTATTCATTATTTGTAAAGTTTGTATTTATATCAGTTAAGAGTTGCGTGCAAATAAAATAAAACTGTTTGAAAACCTTAATTATTAAACCAATTATAATTTCTTAGTTTGGGTCTGGGTGAAAAGTTTAATTGGAAAATGGGAGCAACAATTGACCAAATAAACAGTGGCACTGGTCATGGTAAAATAGTAAAACAGCTATACATTTATAGCCAATAGGGAGTGATAATGGATCAATGCAGTGCTGTGAAAGTTCCTGGTTTAAATATGCAATGACACCAAAAAACTCTTGCTAGTGTGTCAAGAGCCACCTAAGTTTATGAAAGGCAGAGTAGAGTCCCCCTTTGTATGAAAGCTGCTGAGTTTAGAGTCAGGAGGTGAGTCACTGGCAAATAATAAGCTGATTGAATAAGAATTGCCACTGCATCGAAAAGAAATTGTGCAGTGGAGAGGTAAGCAGAGTAAATAACACCAAAATGCATCGTGATCAAAAAGAAAAATAATTTTTTGAATTATGCAGAAGATTAGATGCTTTCATTGTCACATCTCTTTCATAAAGAGCCACTGCCCAATTATAACATGATTGCAACCTGCATAGCAAAGGGCTCACAACATGGATGCAGCCATAACACCCTGTGGGAAAAGATGAGACAATACAATGTGAAAGTGTTCTGGTCTCCCAGTGAACCATGTCTAATAGCAATGAAGTTAGGAAATTTTGAGGATAAGAAAACAAAAATAGTTTGAACTGCACAATTCAGTGCTAGGCTTCCTGCAGAGGCTTCTGCAGGCTAATGTGGCTCCAACAGATACAGGTCCCGGCTCTGTTCTTTTATATGTTCAAGAACAGAAGCGATAGAACTTCCAAAGTACAGTAGAAGTGAGGTCAGTTATTTTCAGTTGGCTCATTTGTACACTGGGTGGGGAACAAGGAAGAGAGGCATCTCACCCAGACCCGTCCCCCATCTTACCTCCTTTGCAGAGCCTCCACTACACTTCTGCGACATGTGGCATTACAGCTGTAATCGTTTACCCAGGATCTCATCCCTGGTTCAGGTGTTTCTTTTTTTATTTTTATTTAACTTCACCTTTTTGGTATTTTATGTTATGTACTTTAAAAATAGTGAAAAAAACCAAAAGATTAGGGAAATTAGACACCAATACCAAAACATTAGGATAACATGTAAGTCAAATAATGCTTGCTGTATTTCTTAAATTATAAATCACTCAGAAATCTTAAATGCACTGTTTTGTCATTCCCCAATATGGGATGTAAAGGAACACACAACACTGACTTGTAAGATGTCAGCGAGATCACACCACATGACTTTGAGAATCACACCCTCAACAAATCACAGCCTGACAATGGGACAACAAAATGGTATTGTAGTAAAATAAAATTATTGATAAAAATTATTAACATATGTCCAGAGATACCAACCTACAAAAATAACCATGCAGGGAGAATCGTTGATGTCCAAGACCTTTCAAAATATCAAGTATAGCTGATACAAAAATGTACTTAAAGCAGAAATAATGTTTTTTGCCTGAATCATAAACTTCTATTATTTTATGAATGTTGTTATTTATGTTTGTGGTTCCTATTTTGAGAATATTGTTTTGTTTATTAATTATGATGGACTGAGTCAAATGGTATTACATTATTATTACTATTATATCTCTGTTCCTTGTACTTTTTATACTGTATATAGAGAGCGACATTCTTCATTGATGTAGTGGACCACTGGACGTTGCAGTTGTTGGACCACCCCCACACCTTTATAAGTCATAGTAATGATCAGCACTAGTGCTGTGTAGCATTAGTGTTTCTACTACTATTGTTCTTTTTCTATAAGTGCTCTTTCTTCATTGGCTTTCTGGTTCTGGATTTATTGCTCTGATTTTGTCATTCATTTGCTGCATTGTGGACTGTTTTAGTTTGACAGGTTTGCTTATTGCCAAATATTAAAGACAATTGTTTTTGTTGCTTGGACCAGAGTTTTTTTCGCGGTTTCCTCTTTGCCTTCTGGGTTGTTTTGAGAAACAGAAGTTTTGACCCCTGTCTTGGCCTGTGTGGGCTGCAAAGCCTGCTTCTTGATTTTAGCTGCAGGGCCCCTTCCTTGTTTTCAAGATGCATTTGGGGCTTGTAGGTCTAGTTTTGGATTAAAGCCCAAGTCTTGATGTTTAATGCCAGGCAAGATCGTTACAGGCACCAATGGCAAATGTACTTTCAAAATTGCAATGGTTGATGCAATCATCATAATAATAATAAGCAAACACTGAAATTACAAAACATTCACTAAAGAATGACTATCAAAACAAAACAAAATGAAGAAACAACAGAATTCAGGAGCATATGAGGACACAAATACTTTTTAATAAGGTCTTTGGGGGGCTAGTTACTTGATTTCTATTTATTGTCATACACTCTCTACTCCTTATGCTTATCCTCCTCCTGCTTAATTTATTATAAATACGTCTTTTATTTGTTATTTTGGCCTCCTTGCGTTATTTGAGTTCAGTGATAGCTCACGAAGATCCCTATCTTTCACAAATTACATAAAGTCAATTGGATTAAGAAGATTTATTGGATTACCTGTTCAAAGTACTAAGATCTTAGTTTAACTCTGAAATAACATACAGTAAGAATTTCGGCCAGCTCATTTGGTTAGCTAATTGCAGTTTCCTGAGTTTCTCATCCAGATACCTTTAAAAGTTTTCCAGTTTATGTTTAAATTACATATCTTTGTAGTTTGTTCCAGATTCCCACCATTCTATGTGTGGAGAAGTGCCTCCTGGCTTCAGTCTTAAATGTATTTGCCACAAGTGTTTTGTTAGAGTCAACTATATTGATGACTTCTGAGAAATGTGAAGACCGAACGAGATCCCCATGCAGACTTCTCAGTTAAGGTCTAAAGAGATTTAATTCCCTGAACCTGTCAAAACAGGACATGCTTGGAGACACTTGGGTTGTTCTGCTCTACTTCAAGTGCTGTGATTTCTTTTTTGTAGTATGCTGACCAGAACTGCAGTCAGTCCACCAGTTGCAGTCTTACTAATGCATTATCGAGTATATACAGTATACCAAGAGACACTATGCTTATACAACAATATAGCGTAACATTTTATTTGTCTTTTTTACCATATTTTATTTGACTGTTAATTGTCTGTCCAGTGTTGAGTTTGCATGTTGTCCCTATGCTCTCATGGTTCCTTCTGGGCATTTTCCAACCAAAGTACAATGACATGCAGGATCCAGACCTCTTGCTCCCCCATAACTGTTACAATGAAAAAACAGGAAGGAAGCTATAATTACATATTTTTTGTAATATCTTTGAAAAGTGGAGGATAAATGTGGCCTGACTCTTTTTAGCTTTCACAATTTATCAGTGTGTCATGTGTGTAATTTGTGGCTACTGAACTAAAATGTCAAGTGACTTTTAATCTTATTCTTTAAGCACTGAAGCTGATATTTGTGTAATTGTTGGGAAAACACTAAGTCAGTGGAATTATACTCATGTGTATAATGTGTATTGAAGTCAGTGCTCTTTAAGGAGACTTAAGAAGCTTTGTTAACATTTCTTATGTGCAGCAAGAGGTCAACAATCCACTCAGCTTTTGACCTGCACACATCAGCTAAATGAATGTGTGTTTCTATGAGAGTCTAAAGGTGATCCTCCAATGAGACATTAACTCTTTTCACAGTTGTTCCTGTCAAACATTAAATCATATATGAAACTCCCGCACTTACTTTCAAAGCTAAATGAAAACATCCCAGAATTGTTTTTGCTGCTTACCCCATATAAATCGGTGAGACCCTTGAGATCTTCTTATGTAAAAGCTATGAGACATTCTGTGAATATCTATTGATATTTGTACAGAAGTTTATGTTCTTTACAACTATTTCCTTAGCTATGATCATAAGGTCGATCAGTTATAACATTCAAATGTGGCTGAAAGAGCCACACACTGTATATGTTGTAACATACGTCTGGGAGCATTTCTGATGTAACTTTATTTTGAATATTCTATGTAGTTTGTACCAATATGGCATATTATTTTGTACTCTGTTTTTGTATTACAATATTTATATATAAGTTTTTTGCTTACAATATTATTGTTATTATTACTACTTCCTGTTGCATTTTGTCATCTTAAAATATGTTTATATATTATATAATTGCATGACATGTGAATTAATTATATGAAATATTAAAGTCAGTTTTATATGTGTTTTTCTGTAACTTATAGATTGATGAGTGACCACCAAAGTGTTAATTTCTACTGCCAATAGAGAACATTAATGCAGTACTTTATACAGTTTGCAATTTCTTTTACTGTGTCCATAATATTGTTTTGTATCGCTGGTAATGTTCCATTTTCCTGAGGGATCTTAAAGGGCTGCAATGTCACAAAATCATAGGTGTGTGGGCATGGCTAAATGAGCTGGCGTGTGACTCACATCACGTTGGCCATTATTCTACCTGCACAAAATGCCTAGAAGGTCACACAGATAGCCTTGATGGCCTGCATTTTTGTCTTAAGTTACTACTGAGAGAGAATGAGGGACAGGAAGGAAGGTAGCATATTAAAAAGTCAGTTATCCTGATTCACTGTTGAAAATAGAAGACTGTAATTTGTAACTGTGTTGAATCATAATTTCTGTGATTTTATTTTATGGTTTTTTTTTTTTACTTTTTGTGAAACAATTGCTTTTGAGAAGTACAAGTCTGAACACACACACACTCACCTACAGCCAGGGTTAACATAATAGGGGGATGCGCGCGGCTGATAAGGGGCCCTAGAAAATACTAGATCATAATTTTTATTATCCAGCTATTGAAGTTACATTTAAAATAATAATTTACTTACAATTTACTTTTTTCTTTTTGGGCTGAAGGTAGCAATCTAGGCAGTGTCTATATTGTATTTCCTTCCTCTCTTTTAGCCAGAATGGTTCAGCACATTCCAAACGCACTTGAATCATAGAGAGGTAAAATCCAAAGACTTCTTAGCAAATGTTAGATGTGTCAAAATGTTGAATTTTGGGTTCTAGAAAGGAAAAGCAAGAAAATCTTGAATTAGAGAAGAGAGGACAACAGTTGGTTTCTCAGTTTTTCTCAATGAAAGGTCAGTGATGCAGTGGTGCAAATGAATTGCTTAACAGGTGTGGAAGTAACTCCTGAGGAAGACAGGAATAGTTCAATCAATCAGTCTTTATTTAGTCACAGATGAGTATGTGGCTTCCACGTTGCAAGGCAGAACAGCAACATTCCTCTGTGTCATTCGTCTTTTAATAATTTTCCTCCTTCCCCCTTCCCTTTACTTATCAAGAAGTACAATATGTTTATCTAAGCATTTCATCTTACATTGCGTGTATCTGCTAACCGTTTCTATTTTGTGTACATTGCAAAAGGGGCCCTAAAGAAGGAAAAGTCATCTTTCCTGTGTCTAACGGATGCCTTCTAAATAAAGTTTACTGCAACCTGTCTTATGACAGATGCCTGTATGAATAACATGCCATTATAATAAAACAGCATTTGACCCTTAGTAGCTTGCAAGCAGTTAAATTGTCTTTCACACAGGATTGTTCTGGGCGGCATGGTGGCGCAGGGGGTAGTGCTACTGCCTCGCAGTAAGGAGACATGGGTTCACTTCCTGGGTTCTCCCTGCATGAAGTTTGCATGTTCTCCCCATGTCTGCGTGGGTTTCCCCCGGGTGCTCCAGTTTCCTCCCACAGTCCAAAGACATGCAGGTTAGGTGCATTGGTGATTCTAACTTTCCCCGGGTGTATGCATGTGTGTGCGTGCTCTGCGGTGGGCTGGCACCCTGCCTGGGGTTTGTTTCCTGCCTTGTGCCCTGTGTTGGCTGGGATTGGCTCCAACAGACCCCCGTGAATCTGTAGTTAGAATAGTGGGTTGGATAATGGATGGATGGACAGGATTGTTCAATCCAACCCTACAACCAAAATGTCAAAAAAAAATCTAATTAAAACCAATTTGAGTAAGCCTTGCTGACATATCATTATTATTAGCCTATTACTAAATAATCCATAATGAAAGTGTTGTATCAAAGTAAATAAAAGATACCATGTTTCTGTTCCTAATGATTTTAAAACTAGACAGCTTTTTAACTTTGTTAAGTTAGTAGTTTTCCGGACTCCAAACAAGGAAAGGAAAGAACTCAACCCCATCTCCAAAATACAGGAATAGCACAATGCCTACCCTCGCAATTGTCCCCCTCATTCTCCAAATGCTAGCAGTTTCCAAATGCTGACTAGCCCCTGTGTGCCAAACTTGGCCTGCACATGTGAATGAATCCATAAAACAATTTCTTGCACAGAGCACAGTGACATTAAACTTACCTTTATAAATACAATGTATTATTAAGGGGCTGTGTGGTGGTGTGTTTCTTTGCTAACAACCTGTAAAATGGCATATTTCAAATCAGACAGTAAATGCTCAAGATCTATAGCGTGTTTGGGAACAAGGTGTTTGAAAGAGCATGTACAGATGCTGATTTTATGTTCAGCTGTATGATATCTAATAGTGTAGAAAGCGTTGCTCATAAAAATAAAGAACACTATTTTTTTTAGAAAGCTGAAACATTAGAACAACCTTAATGAAAACAAGCTATATAATCCAAGAAAGCTCATTTAATCTTGTTCTTGTATTTTTCCAAAATAACTCAGACAAGAGGTAAAGGTCTCTGAGGTCCTGCTTTTGCACTACTTGTTAATTATTCCATGTATATATACTTCTTTGTGTAAAGAAAAGATTTCTAACATTCCTGCAAAATTTACTTTTAACAAGTTTCCATTTTCAAATAACATAATTGTACTAGTTCCCACAATCAGTGTTAAGTCTGGCCTGACCATCCGACAAGTTTACCCCTAGCATAAATTCTTAATGAATACATTTTAATATATGTATTTACTTTTAATACATATGTTTTAAATAATTAATATTTACATAATACAAAAAAAGCTAAATAAAAATTATTTAGAAAAATCTATATATATAATTCACTAAGGCAAGACAACCATGGAAAGCACGCCGGAAGGGGCGTGGATTCACTAAGCCGGCGACAAGTGAGACACCTATAGCGCAAGCAGGAAGAAGCCACGCCCACGAACTCCAAGAACATTGGATACGACGATAACTCGCAGAGCCACGCCCACCAACTCGGATGCGATGACACAGAAGAAACGCCGTCATTTATATTCGTCTGTCGTAGAGGCCACATGCACTTCCACGTTGACTGTTCATAGAGGCATGTTTCTCGCGGAGGTAAATCGCCATATGCAGCGTGTAAAACAGTTTGCGAGGGGTATCCCATGGGATCTTTAAAACAATCCTTTACAACTGAGGTTAACACAATGAAGTAAGCAGTCTTTAAAAACCGAGTTTTCGGTTACGACGCATGACCGCGTGCACCATAGCAAACTGTTTTACACACTACATACAGCAATTCGCATCCGCGACAAACATGTGTCTTCTTAGATGCTCCTGCAGAAATATGGAAGACGTTTCCCTGCCCACTAACACTCGTTTTTCACTGGCCCGCTTCTACCCTCGCTCTCTAGGCATTCACACTGCCTCACCGACCACCCAGTTAGCCCCTTTTGTCTGTGCTAACAGTTCACATGTACGATTAAGCCACGTTGACTTTTCATTATTCTTTTCGGTTTCGACACCCGACCGCGTCCACCATGAAAAACCATGCGAAAGGAACAACGAAGCCCCGCCCAGAAGCTCTACCCCTCCTCCCACGTGTTCAGGAACGCACCTCAGACCACTGCCTGCCAAATCAAACAGCTCATCAAACACATACTCACTCACTTTGGTCTGTGCTGCGGTCCAAACCCAGCTGTGAGCCACGTTGCCTATTCTTTTGCCCTCCATGGCTACCGCTTCAAATGTATTTCATGGAAACAACACTTCTTTCAATGTTATAGAAATTCCTGCTTCAGGTAACTGTTTGTTTCTGTCTGTCGGTTTTTTTTGGAGAAATGTCATTGACAAAACTGTTGCTCTCAAACTTCGTAACATGGCTGTTACCTTTGTTTGCCAACATTGGGATAACTTCGGTGACGTGGTGTCCGTTGTTGTTAGTCTCAGAGGCATTGTTATACAGTCTGCTCAACAATACACTGATTACATAAATACGTCTGGAGTCTATGGTGGCGAGGCAGATATTGTGGCAATGTCTCAAATCCTTCCAGCTACTATCAGCATTTACTTTCAAGAACGTCCTCATGCCTCTCCTCGAGTTTACAATCTGGCCCAGCATCTCTTCATATCCCTGCTCTTTAGCGGTCCTTTGGATCATGCATTACGAGGTTCTCATGCCTCTCAAGTACCCATGTGATTACCTTCTGGTGACTTCTTTTGACTCTGTCGGTATGTGCACACCCACTTGCTCGCCACACTAATGTGACGTCACCTGCCCACTCTCCTCTTCTTGAAAAACATTTAAAGACACCCTCCACTGAACACACACATTCCACACAGGACTTTCAATGCAAAGTGCAAAGATATCTGAACACACATTTGAAAAAACACAACACTAACCGAATGCTGCAATGTGAACATTGCCAACAATGCTTCGAGACAACTCGCGCTCTCAAAAAACACTTACGAACTCATTCCATTCTCACCTTCAATTGCACATTTTGTAATGAGGACTTCACAGGTGAGATGGATCTCCACAACCATATGTGAATCCATTCAACGCAAAGATTTGTATGCAAAATGTGTGACAAGCACTTTCACGCACGCAGATACCTTACTAACCATTTCAAAACACATTCCCTGATGAATACTTTTCAGTGTCAACACTGCTCCAAAACCTTCACACGCCAGAAATATCTCAAAGCACATTTACACACCCACTCCACTGAACGAACGCATTCCAAAAAGATCTTTGAATGCACAATTTGTTCAAAATCATTCCGAGTGCAGAGATTTCTCAACATGCATTTAAAAACACACTCCACTGAACGAATTATGCAATGTGAACATTGCCAGCAATGCTTCTACACAACTCATTTCAATTCCCTTCAGTGTCAACACAGCACCAAATCGTTCATGCACAAACATCGCATTCACTTTTCTGCAGCTTTTCAAGAAGATACCGCCTTTCACGTCCAAGAACATAACATTGGCCTACCTACCTACCGCACTATGTGCTTCTTGCAATGGTCTTCATTGGCCAGCAGAGGTCAACAAATCCGGACATTACACTAAGTGTTTTCATGCCGGCAAGGTGTCTTTGCCACCACTATCCAAGCCCCCTCTTTTATTTGAAGACCTCTTGACTGGCAAGAACCCGCTGTCCCGAAATTACTGTGATCATATCAGGGAATACAACTCTGCTTTAGCTTTCGCGTCAATGGGCGCACACATCGCTCAACCATCTGGACAAGGACCGTATGCTTTCAGAATCCACGGTCAAATTTATCACCAGGTCTCTCCTTTATATAACAATCCTGCCATATCACCACAATACGGTCAGCTATATATCTTCGATTCTGCTGAGGCTACCAGTCAACGTTTGCAAAAGGAATGTAATAGCGCTTGCAGTGTCTTTTTGTTGCTTCAACTAGACAACATTATCACTCACGGTTACTCTGTTACTGCTGTACGAATGGTGTTCATGGAAAATCCAGGTCTGGATATGAGAAGGTATAACGCCCCGTCCTGTTAAACTGATGTTGCTGCTTTGTAGGTGAAGACGGGGAACCTCCTGCACAACGCGACATTTGCATATATCCAAGGGGAGATGCTTGCAAGCGTATCTCTCTTCAATATGAACTGTGACCCCATGGTTTTTCCACTGCTATTCCCTTTCGGAGATCCAGGCTAGCACATACAATTAACCCATGTTGAGTAAAAGTGAACCGTGAAAAGAACGCGAGTCACACAGCTCCAATTTTATGCTTTCAGGCTTGCCATGAGATCTTCATTTAGTGTCTTGCATTCCAGTGGCAAACTCTTCCTGCAATACATCGTCGACGCATCTGTCAGAACAGAAGGCGCGCGTCTACATTACCTTCGCTCACATCAGCAAGACTGGCCCGCCAGTATTCAGTCATGGACGATTGTGTGTTGGTTCGTTCCGTGCATTGTTATAATGTTGCATTTCTTGTTGATTCATTACATTACCGATTTTTTTAAATGTTAATTTTCTCCCTGTGCTTAAAAATCATTTAAAAAACTGGCCTGATTATGCGGCGTATGGTACGCCACGGGTTGGCTAGTATAAAATAAAACAGAATGAAGGGAAGGAGAGGGTCTTGAGGAAATTCATCACCTATACCCACCAAGAACTTCTAACGGTGAGTTCAGTAGTTTAACATTTGCTTTTACTTATGGATGTTTTACCCCAGCAGTAACACACATCAGCCACAGTACAACTTGTTTTTTTCTATAGTGTTCTGTTTGCTAAATATTTAGTTAACTGTCAGTCAATCATATTATTTTTAGTAGCTTGGTCAGCGGTAATGGTGAGCTACAGTAAGTGGT
Source organism: Polypterus senegalus (assembly GCF_016835505.1). Lineage (NCBI taxonomy): Eukaryota > Metazoa > Chordata > Cladistia > Polypteriformes > Polypteridae > Polypterus > Polypterus senegalus. Next base: position 82,787,251 of record NC_053156.1, on the reverse strand, counting down.
AGAAGAATAATTTTTAAGTTTTTAGGTCTACCTTTATTTTTTAGAATTGTTTTATTATTTGATATTTACTGCCCATAAAAGTATATTCAGTGCTGTGTGTTGGGTTTTCTGTGTGGATGAGCCCAGCTAACACATTTTTTAAATATACAACCTCTGCTTGCTTTGGGCTTGTTGAGCAACATTGCGGACCTTCAGCTGATGTAATTTAGGTTTAGGGCATAAAAAAGGCACTACCCAAAGGGGAGGGAAAACATCAAAACCTTGACCAAATTAACAATGAATTCTAATTATTTATTCTAATTAATTAAATAAGGAATACCAAAATACAAAAATACAAATCTTACAAAAAAATAATCAAAAGAAGAAAATACAAGGCAAAAGTAAAAAAAGAAATAAATTAAAAAAAAAAAATCCAATAATAGACAAAAAAAAAGAAAATTAAAAACACAAAGAATATAAACTGAAAGCAAAATCCTAAAAAAAAGAAGTTCTGCTTTCTCTAGTCTGTTGCATATACCCTATCAGGTAAAAAAATAAGATGGGTTTTACTTATGTAGTAATCACACTTCTCCCAAAACCTTGCTCCTGGTGAGAACCCAATATTACACATACTCAATTGTCAATTTCATTCTTGTCAAAGCCTGCTCTTTGTCTTCATTATTTTGAATACTTAAATCATGCTACTGCTTAACCTCGATTTCCTTAAACTCTTTCATTTATCCCTCTTAACACATACTTAGTAGAATCAGCCTAGTCACTCTTCTGTGGACTTCGTCTAATGCTGATATGTCTTTTTTGCAATATGGAGACCAAAACTGCACATAGTACTCCAGGTATAGTCTCACTAGTGCCCCATTAAGTGGAAATTAGCAAACACAAGGACATTGAGACATAGTGGCTTTAAACAAAAACAAAAAAAAAACTTGTTTAAAGGGAAATCAAGAAGAGTAGCCAGCAATGAAAAAGGGATCAGTATTTTACATAACCAATTGTCTCAACTGTAGCACAAAGCTAAAATCAAAGCAGAAATAAAAAGCCAAATAGTCATAAACCTGTCTAATGTCCTTTCTCTTTCTAGATCCACCGAAATTGAATTTTGTCTTATTTTTATCCAAAGGTTATATACAGAGCACACATCCTACTTTTACTGCAGTGATGATATCACTCATTAACAAGCCAACAAGCCACGTGACCAGCAGTGGATTCCACTTCTAACAACGGCATAGCTATGGCTATAAAAATAAATAAGAATAAACATGATGCCTGCAAGGTTAACAGAATAAAAATGGCACCTCATAAATAACATGAAAAATTATTGAACAGCAGAGAAATGATTCTAAACACTTTCCAACACACACGTTCGGGGAGATTCTTCAAAGCTATCAGAATATGACATCAGAATATCAGGAATGGTAAATGGGGCAACATTTTTAAGTGCAGAGAGGAAGAAAAACGTCTGGAAGACCAAAGATGTCACTTCTTTTCCAGCCCTGGAGTCCTTGACCCTTCAACCTTGCAGCACACTAAAGAATCAAGAAGTTAGTTGATGTTCACACTTGAACCCGTATCTAAAGGAAGGAACTTCTCCAGTTTCAGAAGCAATACTGTACTTTCTTAGTTATTCAGTCCTTGAAATTTCCAACCTTTTATCTTGTTTCTATCGTCTCCTAAAACCAAATGTAAAAAATTCCTACAGGTTTCCAAATGAGAATTACAATACCCTGAAACTGTAGAAAGTAAATAGCCACTTTCATACTGCAGTCTGGCATGTGACTTGTTATTTGGGCTTGTAGTGGCATCAATCATTAATAGAAAGTGTGTGTGCGGGTCACAGTACATACATACATTGTGCATAGTCTCTAATATTTAGATCTTCAGAAAAGGCAGTGATGCTTCTGATGTGGTAGGATAAATGTGAAAAATCCTTTTAAAATGCATAAACTTCATGGTTAAACAGATGATTATAATATTGTTAAAAAACTGGTTGTTTAATTTGAGATGTGGATGTTGTTTGTTAACCAACAATAATTTTATACAATAAAAGCATAAAATAACGTAGCTATGAGGGGAGTTTTACATCATAATATTAGTTTAAGTTTGTCATCATTAGCTAATATTATTCAATTAGCATTATTATGAAAAGGAAATACAGTAACTGTGTTAGTTAACAGCATGTAGCAGAACTCATAGCATTCAAAACCAAGTCAAAACAGAGGTGTGTATAAAATATAAACATAAAAAAGAAAATACCAAAGAAACAGCAAGCTAAATATATGGATATTATATTTATGCATACTTTATTTTCAATTTGTAGGTTTGCAGGTTCTTGGGTACTTATTTCAAGCGCTTATCTCCTTAGCTTATAAGATGTCCTTCTTGCAGACATGATGCCCGCTGTTATCTTCTCAGTATGCCATTTCAAATTTTATGTTGTGCAATCTTTGTCAGAGAGAAGGACATTAGATAAATGTGTCAATTCCCTGAAGTGTTATTGTGAATAAATCACTTTTTAATTTTGCCATAATACACTCTGACATCTGATGTCTACAAAAGTCAGAGGGTGTTCAGAGAGGAGGTATAAAGAGTAAGGGTCTTGAGGTATGCTGTAATAAAATATAAACACAAACTTGATAGCCTAATTTATCATGTAACTGGTAATGGATTTATACCAGCCAATAATTTAGTTGTAATACAAGCAAGCATATACTTTAAAACAGAACTATTCAATAACTTTGTGCTCTCCTGTCCATCAGCAGCATCACAGAGTATAGTTTTCTCTGTATAGCACCCAAAAGGCAGTTGCTGCAATGACTAGCTAATGAAATGTGAAGTCCTCCATTTCTTAGGAAGAAAACTATTTAATGCACATCAACAGCCATCTGTTACCAGGGCTTTAATTGTCTCAGCCATTCATTTTTGAATCCTAAAAGAGGCACATTTATCAGACAAAAATGTATGTGTTCACCAGTTGACAAGATTAAAATTGCCAGACTTTCTTTAAAAGTACAGTATTTTACTGAAACAAGCCACAATCTCATGCAGCCAAATCATAATGTACAAATAACTCTCTCTTGAGGTCTTCTATGACTTAAGTGAGGGATATACAGTAGGCAGAGCTGGGGAGAGGAATAGAGCATAACAGGTTTTCCAGATGTTAAGAATAGGACATACTGTAAGGTTTGCCCAAAACTGGAAGCAAGGTTAACAAAAATGTGTGGATAAAGACAAGGAGACATGGACACAAAACGTGTTGAGCTTTGCAAAAACAAAGTAAGGATTTATGTACAGGTGCACACAAGGAAAAATGATTAAATATTATCCTACAGACTATGTATCTATATAAACAATCAGATACCGCAAAGGACACACTTGAAGCAAATATGAAACTGAGTTCCCAAAGTGATGAATATATACAATATTTACAGTGCTGAATGAAAGTCCATGTAAAATGTATATACACAAAAATAAAGGAAGTTGCTCCACCAAACAATGTGCAATACAGGGTCAAACCACAAAAATATTCGAAAATTTGACAAAAGAGAAATATGTATATACTGTGGAAGACTGCGGCTTCGAGGGCGTCCGCACCCCCAGGCCGACAGGAGGAGCTCTCCAGACAGCGGGATCGTGCTCCGAGGTCCAGCAGGGCCTTATGGACTCTGTGGTGTTTATACACAGCCCTGCTGGATACCTTGGCGCCACCAGGAGTCGCTGTGGGGGACTTATGGGCTCCGTTGTGCCTTATGACCGGGGTACGCCACGGTCATGTGACAGGAAGGTATGGCGTGCTCCGGGTTGAAGTAATGGACTGATTGCCCTGACCCGGAAGGAGTAGGGAACTGTGGACTCCTGGGACAGGAACACCTCCGGGTCAGGGGCTATAAAAGGACGCTGCCTCAGTCCAGACACTGAGCTGTGCTGGGTGGGAGAGGAGCAAAGTGTCTGGGCGAGGAGGAGAGGTTATTGTGTGTTGATTAGAGTGTGTTTATTTGTGGTTTATGAAGAGTGTGGAAGGTGCTTGGTGCACTGAAGAAAATAATAAAAGGTCCTGTACTATTACCTGGTGTCAGGAGTCGTACCTGAGGGTTCAAGGGTGCACTACTGCCCCTACTGCCACACTGGCGTAGTCGGCAGGATTCTCTGGCCGTCTGTTGGCAGGGGACCTGCGCTAAAATAAATTTTGTGTGGGCAGACAACCCTCGGTGGGTTCCACATCTTTTACGGAGGTGCAAACACCACCCGCTACAGAGGAACCTACAACTGTGAGCGTTGGTCCGATCCGGAGTAATGGGGAAAAAGACGGGAAAAGAAGGTCAGTCCCAACTGGCGGCAGGGCCTGACGGGCAACGAGGAGTCCTGGACCTACCTGACCGGGAGCGAGGAAGACAGAGCGCTGATACGGGCCAAACAAGCCCGGGCCCGAAGACCGGGACACGGACAACTGCCGAGCGCATCATACTCCCTAGACGGTCCGGGGGTGCCGCATTCCATTGCGGAGGCGGCTGCAGGTAAACCGCCCGACGTCCCTCTTTTATCATGTTTTGCAGACGCCACCGAGAAACTCAGCGGTGCCCGATCGCACTGTGTCCCCTTACACTCTACGACACGGGAGGGACTCACCTGTACCCCGCATCGATCATCTCCGGAGGTTCCCGCCCAGCCGCTGCACGTAGTCCTGTGGAGGACAGGGGACCGCGCTACTCATACTCAGCGGTGCCCGATCGCACTGTGTCCCCTTACACTCGACACGGGAGGGACTCACCTGTACTCCGCATCGATCATCTCCGGAGGTTCCGGCCGAGCCCTGCACCGTTTCTTACAGGACTTACAACAGCTGAAGGAACGTGTGGAGGACTTGGGAGCGACGGCTGGCAGCCCGTTACAGCGTCTACAGGACTACGTGCAGCGGCTGGGCCGGGAACCTCCGGAGATGATCGATGCGGGAGTACAGGTGAGTCCCTCCCGTCGTGAGTGTAAGGGGACACAGTGCGATCGGGCACCGCTGAGTATGAGTAGCGCGGTCCATGTCGGGGACTTATGGGCTCCGTTGTGCCTTATGACCGGGGTGCGCCACGGTCATGTGACAGGAAGGTATGGCGTGCTCCGGGTTGAAGTAATGGACTGATTGCCCTGACCCGGAAGGAGTAGGGAACTGTGGACTCCTGGGACAGGAACACCTCCGGGTCAGGGGCTATAAAAGGACGCTGCCTCAGTCCAGACACTGAGCTGTGCTGGGTGGGAGAGGAGCAAAGTGTCTGGGCGAGGAGGAGAGGTTATTGTGTGTTGATTAGAGTGTGTTTATTTGTGGTTTATGAAGAGTGTGGAAGGTGCTTGGTGCACTGAAGAAAATAATAAAAGGTCCTGTACTATTACCTGGTGTCAGGAGTCGTACCTGAGGGTTCAAGGGTGCACTACTGCCCCTACTGCCACTATACAAAAATAAAAAGTGCAACTTTTAACCCCAACCCTAATTTAACCCAAAGCTAATCAAGAAATAATTATCAAAATCTATACAGGAAGAAAAAAAGAAAAAAAAAAATGTCAAAAATCAAGGCACAAGCCATAATGTTTTGTAAACTCAAGGTAACGCTCTACCAAGTACCACTCTCAGTGCAGTCTAGCCAGAAGACCCCCCACTAGAGGCTGGAAATACCTTTTTATATCAACGCCATCGCACCATCCAATTAAACTATCAAATGTTATGTTTGCTGGCATTTCAGCCATGAACCATGCTTTCAAAACTAAAAGTAAGTCCTCTCTTTCTTCCTCTGAGCTGGAAACTAAGGCACTTTGCACTTTCTCTTGCCATTCCAGCACTACAATGTTGCGGGAGGTACGTGAACGTGTGGGAGACAGACAATGCCACTCTGTTTTTCCACCGTTACACAAAACACACTGTGATGTTCCTATGAAGCCTCTTATACCATCAGAGAAGATGTCCCTTTGTACTTTCTAAATGGACAAAAAGGCAAGCCTTAATTCTTTATACTTTGTTTTTTAACCTTGCAGAGGACATAAAACTACCTTTTTTTTAAAAACTACTGGTAATGCCAGACAGGCACATTACCACTCCCACTCCCCTTCAACATCTCAGGTCAGGTTTGCAGGATAAATATTCTGCCACTACGTTCTTTTTCCCAGCAACATAACATACCTGAAACCTATATAGTTGGAGAGCTAAATGCCAGCAGGCCACCTGAGTATTAGAATGCCTCATTCTTTGGATCCATTGCATAGCTCGTTGGTTGCTGTCCATAATTAAGGGGTTAACAACAAACCCAGCTGTTTTTAGCCTGTCAACACATTTGGCAGGTGTTGTAGATGCTCCTCCCAGGTCTTGCTGTAGACAAAAACATCATCTATATATGTTCTAGCATACATCTCTGCTCCCGGCAGCACTGGAAGTTTGCCATTTCATGCAATCCAAAGAGCACAACCGTGAACTGGTACAGACTTCCAGAAGCTCTGGCCTCTTCTGTGAGTGGAGCCTGCCAATAACCTTTGCAAAGTGTGATTATCTCTAAATATTTTGCAGGACCTAGCTGCTAATCCAATCTAGGCATTGGGTAGTGTGAAAGGATAATTTTAGGGTAACATTGCTTTCGTCTTAAAGAAATAGCATAAAGGGTTAATAAATGTCAGAAACCTTTGCAGACATGTCAGGAAACCAGAAAAAGGTCATGTGAACAATACAATGTGATGAAATCAGCAGATGACCTGTAAAGAACCAGAATGGACAGTTGTTATATGTACAGAGATTTCAAGGGTGGTGGCTCAACTCAAAGGTATAAGAAGAGCCAGAATATAATATAATAGACTTTTATTTTATATAATTCATTTAGGTGCAAACCAACGAACCACCCAGAGTAAATGTATGCATTGATTGACACTGTATGTAAATTCAATAGTGTATAAAATGAACCTCTTTTCTTTGTTTCTCTGATCATTGACCATGCTATTACAGTCTGCTTTTGAGCAATGCTCCAACTAAGGCATTTTGCTGAGGAGTAATTAAAAGATACAATGAACAGCTTTTCTCCTGCCTGATTACTGATTTTCCTGTTAGAGGATGTATATTTCCTTCAGTAAAATGTTTAATTTCGACCACAGTAGGTATCAAATGCCAATATGGTGTTCAGTTTATTGTAGTCCATGCAGAACCACATCTGTCAATTCTTTTTAGGAACAAGTACTATGAGACTACACCAGTCATTCACCGAAAGTTTCATCTGTTCCACCTCCTCTTGAAAGCCCACTTGTAGGCATGCAGGGATCCAACAATTTGCTGTTCTCACTGAACATAGTGAGGTAAGGTGAATATTATGCTATATTAGTGGAGTCTCACCAGGCAAAGATCCAAACAGACCCTCAGGCATCAACTGTTGTAATTCTACTGTTTTAGTCTCTTCCAGATGTTTCAATTATTAGTCCAACTTTCACCTATCTACATGATGGCAAGTACTGCTCCTCCGTTTCCTATTCCTCCAGAACGCTATGAATTAAAAATTGACTAGAAGGGTTAGTATACTCATGCCATGGCCTCAGCATATTTATATGGAAAATCTGCCTTGATTTCCTAGGGTGGTCAGGCATGTCAGTCTTGTGCTAGGACCTTTTTGAGCCACTATAGTGTACGGCCCTTACCACTTTGCAAAAGTAACTTTTTTCTTTTTTTTTTAACTACTGTCATGAATTGGAGTAAAGCATTTTTTTATTAATGAATATATTTGTCTGTTATTTTTAATAAATCACTTGTTTTGTAATTTTTTTGTCAGGAATCAATAAATCACTCTACCCTACAAAGTCCAGTACAAGGTCACAAGGAGCCAGTGCCTGCCTTGGTGGTCTTGAGCAATAGATGTTAACCAACTCCTCATGAATGGTGGGCCAGTCCATGATAAAGCATACTTGTTTAAACTGGGCAAGTTTAGAGTTACCAATCAATCTAACATATATTTAAAGGGTGTGTGAAAAAAGGCATTTATGAAATGAAACCCAAACAGAAACTGGAGGATATGCATACGCAACATTACCAGTGTTCAGGCAGAGGGTTGAACACCATTTCTGTGTAGCTGTTAGGCACACTACTAATCCAAGATTCTATATCTAACCTTTGATTCCTTTTTCCCCAGAAAAAAACAATGCCACTTTACAGTGTCCTCAGCAGTTTGCTTGAAAGAGCTTAGTTGCAGGTACAGTAATCCCTCGCTATATCGCACTTCGACTTTCGCGGTTTCAATCTATCGCGGATTTTATATTTAAGCATAACTAAATATATAACGCAGATTTTTCGCTGCTTCGTGGGTTATGCGGACAATGGGTCTTTTTACTTCCTGTACATGCTTCCTCAGTTGGTTTGCCCAGTTGATTTCATACAAGGGACGCTATTGGCGGATGACTGAGGAGCTAACCAATCAGAGCAAGCAGTTAAGTTCCTGTGTGCTGAATGTGGTGTTAACCAGGAAGTCTCATCTCGCTCATTTAGCATCAACGTGTTTCGCTGTGTAAAGAGTTAACTTTTGTGCTCTTTTGTGTTTATCTTTGTGCATAGTCAAGCCCTTCATTATGGCTCCAAAACAATCTGCTCTTGCTACTGCTTCAGGGGCCGTGCCCAAGCGCAAACGGAAGATGTTAACGATTGCCGAAAAGGTAAACGTTTTGGATTTGTTGAAGGAAGGGAAAAGCAACACCGCTGTAGGACACCATTAGAGCATCAATGAGGCTACGATTCTTTTTATTTAAAAAGTAGGAAAGGAATATAAGATCTACGGCCGCAGTGTCCTTTTAACCAGGGTGGAAAACGAGTTGTAAGTGAACGTAATAAGGCAGTAGTCTGGATGGAATCTGCTTTAGGGATTTGGATTGAAGACTGTCAGATGAACAACAACGGTGGTGCTACACAGTCGCCTGAAGTGGCTCCTTTAGAAGGGCTGTAACGCTCTCCTTTGTTGTGCAGTAAAATTAAACTCATCGTTATCGGACAAGTCATCGTGAAGTTGGTGAGTAACCATATTAATAATTAATTATAATTAATTTTCTACTTACAGTATTTAGTACATGTACGTACGTTTAGTGTCACTGTACACACATTTACTGTATACAATTTTTCTTGCATTGTACGCATTTATTGCTGGTGGCCTGTCTATCGTAATGGCTGTAACATATGTGATATTGGAGACATTCGATATCTTTAAAATAATATTTAGGTTTTACTGTATATAAACAGTGTGTTTACATAAATAATTTCAATGAATCTTACCTAATATCTAAGAAAATACAAAGGGATTATGCTGTATAACTGTGCAGGGAATATTTATAAACAGTGTGGGAGAGTTTATAAGGGCTTAAAATATATAAAAATAACCATACAAACATATGATTTCTACTTTGCGGATTTTCACCTATCGCGGGGGGGTCTGGAACGCAAACCCCGCGATCGAGGAGGGATTACTGTATTACTCAACAGCCTCTCAATTTGCAAAATGACATTGATACCTGAAGGGACGTGATTGGGAGGAATTTATTAACTGATATGATATGAGCAGTGAATCTGTTATTGAAGAGGTTTGCATATAATGGATTTTTCATAACAAGTACCATGTACAAACACAAGAATGTTAATAAGTACACCTGGCAACAGACTGTTGTATCCCAAAAGAGAATGATTAGATTTATATTCATCTAATATGAGATTGTATGTATCGGATACATAGGTAAAGAAATGTACCAAAGTAGTGGTTGAAGTGAAGGCCCATGTGTTGGAGGAGTTTGGTGAGGCCATGGAAAATGGCATTTGAATGGCCTAAAACTGGTCCTGGCTAACCACTCACCAACTCAGGAAGAGTAGGCATGATAATGTCCAGATTGTTCTCAGCAAGGGTGGGAAAACAGAAAACATATTTCCAGACAGTCAGCATGGTATCAAGCAAAATCAAAGCAGATCCAAGATAAATGTGGAGAGCAAAATCAAGATCCCTTCCTTGCTTTCATTGATTTGTCATGAGCTCCTCTGTCAAAGTTCTGACCCCTTTAATGTCAATGTTAACATCAAACAAGATTGCATTCTTGCCCCTGTGGTTTTCAACAAGCGCTTCACTGTTGTCACCTTTCTTACTCACAAGCACTTTGGAAATGACAGTGGTGTTCACATACAATATTGTTTGGACAACAGGCTGTATAACATCTAACATCTACCAGCCTTCTTTAAGATAGCAAACTTCTCATATTACTAAGCCTCTGAATGCAGAGGTCTGTGCTCTTGTGGTCCACACTGCATCAGTAATACAAAAAGTCCTAGACAACACCAACTCCATTTACAACTTTTATAGTCTGCAGGTTAATGCCAAGAAGACACAAATTATTATGCAAATTACTGGCACACACAGTCCACCCTTTATTTTAATCAATGGTGAATCTCTCAAAATTGCACCTTAATTCACCTACCTTGAAAGCCTTCTTTCCACCGTCATGTACCACTATTTCAATTTGAACCTTGTCTTTACAGCCTTTGGAGGTCTCCAATCCAGAATCTTTACAAACTGGAAACTAGCTTCACTTACTAAAGCTGCAGCTTACAAAATAATTTGTATGTCCATTCTTCTGTACAGAATACCAGAAACACAAAAAACTTAGGAATAATTCTGTATCTGTTACCTCTAACTCATCTTGGGCCTAAACTAGTCAAACAGAATTCCATACACTGATTTTTACAGCTCTGTACAAATCTCCAATATTCAGATCCTACTAGCTCACAGGCAACTGCACTGGTTGTCACTATATTGATCCCCAGACAACTGAGCATGGACAACTGCGAAATGGATGACGCTGTGCTGGAGGTCAGAAAATGAAGTATAAGGACTACAATGAAGACTCTTCTAAAGTGGTGTACCATCCCTAGAATCCCTAGCTAAGAACAGAGACAAATTCAGCCATCAACTTTGGCACTATGCACCTATAAGAGGTGCCATAATGTAACAGGGTAATCCCTTCTTGATGCTGCCTATATCTGCCCTATATGAAAGAAATCCTGCAGATCACACATTGACCTTTACTGCCACGTGCATTAGCACAACTGCCCGGTTCTAAATTAAGAGTCATTAATGATGGATGGCCAAACCAGGCAAGCAAGTATCAGATCCACCCAAAAATGCTCTAAGTTCTAGAGAATATGGGAGATGTTTGACTGGCATACCTCTTTGATGCTTCATAAAAGGCAGAGACTGTGCATTGTGTAACAATATTACCTAGGCATAATTAGGACTGAAACAAAGCTTCTGCTTTATCAGATGAACCTTAAATTCAGGAGGAGAAATGTGAAATCTGTCCTGGCCATAGGACAGTGCACTAACTATTTGCTCTTGCAGGAAGGGTTATGGAAATTTTGCTAGTCCTGCCTATATGTACAGTACTTTGTTAACTTGGAAAAAGCTTACAACCATGTACTTGTAATCTGTAGTATCGTGTGAAAGATACTAGATGCCTCTAGCAGCTCGAGCAGCTGCAGAATTCCACTTGGCCTTTGTGTTTGCAAAATAAGAGTTGTGTTGCATTCTTTGCATTAAGTTGAAACCTTTCAAGATAGGCACTGAACTCTTGTTATTTACTTTTACTTATTTGGCTAATGCCTTTATCCAAGGCAGCTTACAACATTTATAATACGACTGGTTACATTTCTTTTCATTTTCCAATTGGAGTACAGGCAGGTCAAGTGACTTGCTCAGAGTAACACAGTGTCAGTTTCAGGTTGTGAACCTCGGGGTTTAAAGTCTAAAGCCTTAACCACTACACCACACTATTTGTCTGTGAGTGTCTTAGATGATATAGTCCTCTTAACAAAGGTGAGTCTAAAGCGGTCAGAATAAAAATCAACACTTTCAAATTTTAGGTCATGGTTCTGTCCTGGAAAAGAGTATCTTAAGGACTGATCACCTGCTGCAAGTGAAAGAGGTCAAGCACCTCAGGGACTTGTTTATGACAGATTCGAGAGGTCATTATGAGATTATCCAACAGAGTGAATGGATGTATGGTGCACAGCTCACTGATGGAACACTGACGGGCAGACCCAGGGCACACTGTAGGAATAATACAGTATTTCAGGATTAGCCTGCTAACATTTTTTAAATACCATAAGGACAAGAGAGGAAGATGTAAGGTAAGAAGGTCTTGTAAACTTATTTAAGGTTTATTGTGCTGACTCTACAGCTTATACAATAAATGAATGTTTTCTAGTTTTAATCTGTTCAGCTGAATCTCTGATGGTTTATTAGAAGCTCCATAAGGACTACTTATACTGTAGTAGAAGAATAAATTTTAAATGTAATAAAATTTTGACAATGAATAAGCACACTAGCAACAGATAAAACCTCAATGAAACTTGCAATTAACAGAAAAATTTTGCAGTGTAGCTAGATTAATTAGCATCCATAAAATAATTGTTTACAGTGTGTTAGTAGTGGTGCTGATTTAAGATATTTGAAGAAAAGATTGGATGCCAGAAGTAAGATCTTAATTAGCTTTCTTAAGCTAAAACAAGTCAGCAGAACTTACTTCCTTTTTTGTAAAATGGTCCTGTGACATGTCAGATCCTGGTGGACTACAGTTGCTAAAGATTGCCTTCTCAGCTACCTTCTTAATTATTAACCAATTACAGCTGTAATGAAACAAATCTCTTTGGTTTTATCTTTGATTGAATTTTCTTTTTAAGATGCAGAACCCTTAATAATTTCTTTTTACCTCAAACATCAGCCAAGCAATAACGAGATGCAAAGTGAGCCAACAGATAAACATCTAACTTGGGAGTCTCAAAGTACTGGAAGTTCCTGGAAGGCCACAATTTTCCAACAGATTTCTTAATTAGAAGCCTCCTGTTCGTTTGTTAGTCTATCTTTATTGTCCACAAGTGGAAATTTGCATTAATCCAGTCAACAACATACAAGTGTGCATTACTACATTCAAGGCAAGTAATTAAATACAAATTAATAACATATTTATATACAAACAAAATAAATATAAAACAGAATTCTAGAATAGAATTAAAAATTAAAAAATTAAGTTTAGCCTATTTCAAAGTTTTATTTCAGTTAGTAGGAAACCGTTTCTGCTTCTGTTTGTTTTAAATTTTGGCAGTCACTATTGCAAAGGCAAAATTTGGAAATAATCACTCAAGCAGTGTGCCTGATACTTAACAATCTTATCTACTTCTTTTCGCTCTTTTGATAGTAAATTCTTGAAGCCCTAGTTGCAATTGTCCACAGACAGCAGTCCTCATTTCGGTTATTTTCCTAAGTTTATTTTATTAGTCACGGAGAGTCCTTCAAACCAGGCCATGAATTAAAAAGTCAGTACACTCTCAAACATGTCGACATGTACAGTTGTGCTCATAAGTTTACATACCCTGACAGAATTTGTAAGATGTGTATCATATTTTAAAGAAAAGATGACTGATCAGGCAAAACACATTTCATTTACTTTTAATGGAATCCAAATTACACTATAAGGCATCACAGAATAGCACGACCATTAAACAAAACATAGCAATAAGGAAAATAATGAGATGGTCCCTGTTCAAAACATCTATATATATAATTCACTAAGGCAAGACACCCATGGAAAGCACGCCGGAAGGGGCGTGGATTCACTAAGCCGCCGACAAGTAAGATGCCCAAGGCGTACGCAGGAAGGAGCCACGCCCACCAACTCTAAGACCATTGGATACGATGACAACTCGCAGAACCACGTCCACAAACTCGGAGGCGACAACACAGGAAAAACGGCGTCATTTATGTTCGTCTGTCGTACAGTCCACATGCACCTCTGAGCCACGTTGACTGTTCATAGAGGCATGTTTCTTGCGGAAGTGAATCGCTATATGCAGCGTGTAAAACAGTTTGCGAGGGGTATCCCTGGGATCCTTAAAATGATCCTTTAAAACTGAGGTTAGAACACAATGAAGGAAGCACTTTTTAAAAACCAATAAGCCCTGTGCCTCTGTTTCATTACCGTCTCACCTGCTTCACCAATGCAGGCCCTGCAACAGTCAAGACGCTCTCTCAGCAGCTGACCTTCTCTGTGCCTGACCAGTTCACACAGAGGCAGCGCGAGAGAAAGCCGCACACACACACAGGCAGCGCCAGAGACAGACAGAGGCACACACACAGGCAGCTGGTGGGCGGGTCTCCGTGAGTTTCTGTTGTGGGCGGGCACATGACCAGGCGGTGTTTATGCTTCGAGAACGAGGGTGGACGTGGCAGGACTATCTAAGACCAGGCATGTTTGTCATGGATGTAAATCTCTGTATGCGGCGTGTAAAACAGTTTGTTTGTCGCAGATGTGAATCGCTGTATGCAGCGTGTAAAAAAGCTTCTGAGGGGTTTCCCATGGTCTTACAGTTGGTGGGTGGGTCTCTGTCAGTTGCTCTTGCGACCGGGCACATGGCCAGGCCGTGTATATGCCTTGAGTTCGAGGGTGGACGCGACAGGACCATCTAGGAAAAATCATGTCGCGGATGTGAATCGCTGTATGTGGTGTGTAAAACAGTTTGTTTGTCGCAGATGTGAATCGCTGTATGCGGCGTGTAGAACAGTTTGTGAGAGGTGTTCCATGGTCTTACAGTTGGTGGGCAGGTCTCTGTTGGTTGCTCTTGCGGGCGGGCACATGACTAGGCAGTGTGTATGCTTCGAGAGCGTGAGTGGATGTGACAGCACCATCTAAGAAGAATCATATTTGTCGCGTATGTGAATCGCTGTATGCAGCGTGTAAAACAGTATGTCACGAATGTGATTCGCTTTATGCAGCATGTAAAGCGCTGTATTGTATGTTGCCCTCTCCAGAGTTACATCTTTTCATTGACCTACAGTCGTATCCTTTACAACTGAGGTTAAAACACAATGAAGTAAGCAGTCTTTAAAAACCGAGTTTTCGGTTATGACACACGACCGCGTGCACCATAGCAAACTGTTTTACAATCTACATACAGCAATTCGGATCTGCAACAAACATGCGTCTTCTTCACTCACAGACAATTATATGTTGCTCTCTCCAGAGTTCCATCTTTTCATTCACTTTCTGTTGTATCCTCAAACACTCCCTTTTTAGACAACTGTGTCTTTCCAGAAGTGTTCAACCATCAATAAATAATTATGCGGCGTTTGTTATGCCGTGGGTTCACTATTGTGTTGTATTTTGCTCTCTCCAGAGTTCCATCTTTTCATTCACTTACTGTTGTATTCTCACACCAACCTGTTTTAGACAACCATGTCTTTCCAGAAGTGTTTAGCATTCAATAAATGATTATGCATGAGATTGAGCGTGTGTCTACCTGGCGCAAAGAGGCGTGGTAAGCCGTTTAACCCCATTCGGGCTGCAAACCGTGGAATTCCCACTAAGTGCGACTCATACGCTCCCACTGGTTACGTCCCTACCCTTTGTACACACCCCCCTCCCACCTCGCTACTACTGTGGTTGGGTGTCTTGGTGGATTATATATAGAAAAGCAGCCAATACCGCACAGAGCAATGAAAAGTTTATGTGAGTCACAGGTGCATCTAGACTGTGTAAAGATGACAACGAGTTGGAGGTGGCCACATGAGCAGGCAGTGCATACTGAACGAGAAATCAGCAGACTAGCATGACGGAGGAAGCGGAATGGACGTCCTTCTCCTCTCCTCCCGTTCCACCCTCCGTGCCTGAGCGCCGTGCACCCCCATCCCTCCGTCTGGCAGGAAAAGGCGCGATGGCGGTCTGCCAGTTTTCAGTCACGGACGATTGTGTGTTGGTTCATTCCGTGCATTGTTACAATGTTGCTTTTCTTGCTGATTTATTACATTTCCAATTTTTCAAATGTTCATTTTCTTCCTGTGCTTAAAAATCTGCTTATGTGGCGTTTGGTATGCCGCGGGTTGGCTAGTAACCTTAATTTTTACTACTGTTTATTGTTCTCTTTAGCATCAATGAAGGCATGTAGTCTTTTGTGATAGTTGTGGATGAGGCCCTTGATTCTCTCTGGTATTATAGCTGCCCATTCTTCTTGGCAAAAAGCCCCCCCAGGTCCCATAAATTCTTGGGTTGTCTTGCATTAACTGCATGTTTGAGATCTCCCTAAAGTGACTCAAGGATATTGAGGTCAGGAGACTGTGATGGCCAATCCAGCACCTTCACTTTTTTCTTCTGTAGCCACTGAAGGGTTGACTTGGCCTTGTGTTTAGGATCATTGTCGTGTTTGATGATCCACATGCATCCCATGCACAGTTTCTGGACTGATGAATGCAAGTTGTCCTTCATTATTATCTGGTAACATGCTGCTTTCATCTACTTCCTTAGGAGGCTAGTCAAAATGAATATCTGCATTTTTTGTAAATGTGTAGTGTCGTTTCATTAAAGTTCAAGCTGTTTTCCAATATGATATGACTTAAAGCTACTAACTTTCTTAACTTGTTCTCCCATGAGGATGAGTGGTTGTACTGGTTCAGCTTTTCCAAATCCAATAAGCAGTCTTCCTCACTTTTAAGTGACGATTATGCTACTGGCACCATCTCTACCTTTTCTTGTCCATTTCCTCAAAATGTGCCACATTGTTAGAAATTTTGATCAAAGTGGTATCATCTGCAAACTTGACAGTTAAACAATTGCTGTCAGATCCTCTCACACTGTTAGTATAGATTGAGAAGAGTATAGGGATGGCCACTTTGTGCCTTTAATGGTGCACAGTATCACATTTCTATGATTTGTTAGTGCCCTCACTCTACCACAACAGGCATTTCTAAGACTGTTGATGAAAGATGCCATTGATCTGTCAGAGGTTACATTGATATTATTATAACACTTAACAAGACTCTGTTGTGAGATTTTTTTTTAGTATCAATATGCAGTTTAACAAAGACCTTATACTGATATCCATATAAGAAACATCACCTGGATGCACTGGGACACATCATCATTGATGTATCCTGAGGTCATCAGGCGTTTCGGGTCTCGCAACATCATACACCCTCGCTCAGGCGACCCAGCAGGGGTTGATCACTCCCCAACTTGTGTCCCAGTAGCAATCCATGGATCGACCCTCTTCATCCAAAACCACCTTGAGACTTTCTCTGCGGCTTCACTTGCGGATTTAATGGCCCTCTTCTTGGCCGCTCCTGTTATGCCCAACCGTGTGAGGACTCTACAGAGTGAGCGTCTTGCAAATCCTCTGCAACCAATTTCTATGGGCTCATAGAGTACCCTCCAGCCTCTGCCCCTCATTTTCTCTGTAAGCAGATTGAAAAAGGGGGGAGGTGTGCTGCAAATTGTTTTTTAAAATGTTGTACAATTTCTTACCTTCCAATTGGCTAAAGATTGTAAAAGTTTTTTTTATTCATATGTCATATGCATTAAATATTTTCTGCCTTGGGTTTTATGAGTCTGATGATTATTTCTTTGCAATTATTTTTATTATATCTTTAAGCTTCCAAACTATGATTCCAGTTTTACTTACTTTCTTGCCCTCATGGCAGCTTGTGCTGGTTTCTTTTTTATAATAACCCTTAATCACATGACCAAAAAGGGCAAACAGATCCTTTGTAGTGATGTTAGTCATGTTTTCCATTGAACTTACGGCTTGTTACTCACATGTAGGTGAGGTGGACTGTGAGATGCTAGGTAGGAAGCTCTTTTACAACATTCTTTAAAATTCTCACCTCGGTAAAGATACAGTAGGCCCATGGATGTAAAGTTGGGCAGTATGTTAAAGAGCCCTCAGTTGATGGTTTCTTCCTCTTCACCCTGTGCATATCAGACTTTAGCTACAATTCAGGGACATGCCGCATGCAGAAGTTTTCAGATGACACTGCCATTTTGGGGTGTGTCAGGGTGGACAGGAGTACAGGGGTCTGGTGAATGACTTTGTAGGGTGGCATTAGTAAACCAACCGCTGTTGAACACTTCCAAAACCAAGGATGTGGTTGTGGACTGCCATTGGTCTAGACCATCACTAAGACTCCTTTGAAGGGGCTGATGTGGAGTCGGTCAAGACCTGTAAATACAATTGGATGACAGGCTGGATTGGTCAGAGAACACAAAGGCTCTGTTCAAAAAGGGAAAAAGCCGGCTCTGTTTTCTGAGGAAGTCCTTTAACATATGTAAGAAACTCCTGCAGATGTTCTATCAGTTGATGGTTCGCAGTACTCTTCTATGCTGTGGTGTGTTGGGAGGTAGCTTGAAGAAAAGAGATGCTGAGTATATTGACAAGCTGATCAGGTGAGCAGGATCTGTGCTTGGTAGGGAAATGGACTGTCTGGTGACAGTAGCAGAGAGGAGGACACTATGAAAGCTGATATCTGTTATGGACAGCGAACATCACCCACTGCAGTATTCACCACCATAATTAAGTAGAGGAGTTTGTTTAGTGTGGTAGGATCCTACCACAGTACTGCAGTACAGAAAGAAACAAAAGATGATTTGTCCCCGGAGCCATTAGACTCTTTAACTCTTCCCAAACAAGGCAGAGGTAGTTGAGTTCAGGGCCTGATGCTTCTTCTCTGCTCATAAGCTATATTAGTTATATTAGCTATGCACTACATCCGATACTGCATCTCACGTCTTGGTCACTTCTGCATAACCTTTTTTTTTAATAATGTGTCACTTTAAACATATTCTAAGAGCCATTTGCTTGTTGTTTAAATGATATTAAATGTTTGCCAATGTATAAGTGCATAGTCTATCGGAGGTTCTTATAACCCCCACAAGCTGAATTGAATTGGTATAGTTTAATCCCTTTTCCCTCTGACCATAGGTTAGTCTCAGTTAGTGACCTGCCTTAACATGCTCAGTTGTATGTGCAGAGCCGTATGCTTAAAACGTACTGAATGTGAAGCAAAGCATAGTGAAATAATTCATCCTTAGGTATAGGAACAATTGAAGTTTAACAAGAAGAAACATTTTTCCTTTTTTTACAACTCTTCCCTATTCTTGTGTGGAGTGTTTGTTTGAATTTTCATTAAACCTTTATAAAAACAAATCTTTTTGGACTGAGAAATGTCTTTTGGCATGCACCTGACCCATGCTTGATCCTGCCTTACTTACTATCAGCATAAGCCATGTCACTTTATTTTACCTTTACTTTGATATTACAGTATGTCACTTTAGTATCTGTTACTTTATTATTATGTGCCACCTGCCGCTTTGGTAGTAATGTTGTTTGCACAATTCCCATTGCAGAACATAATCCATCCATCCATTATCCAACCCGCTATATCCTAACTACAGGGTCACGAGGGTCTGCTGGAGCCAATCCCAACCATCACAGGGCACAAAGCAGGAAACAAACCCCGGGCAGGGTGCCAGCCCACCGCAGGCAGAAAATAATATTCATTTAAAATACACTAAAAGAAAATCAAAACTTAGGATAAGTATTTAATCACACCAGTCAGGGTGTCAGTTTACTTATGTTTGTGAACTATTTCTATTACTAACAACTGTGTTAAACTAACAATTAACAAAATTAAGAAGTTTAACAGTTTATAGAATTGTGTTAAACTAACAATTCAGGTAAGACAATAACAAAAATATTGTTTATTTATTTTTTCTTCTTTTTTCATGATTCTTGGTTCATCATAATGTTCACACTCCATGCTTTCATTTTTTTTTTTTTTATGGTAATCAATTTTAAAATGTTTTTTTTTTCAAACTTCAAACTTGTATTTTTATTTCTTTTATTAAACTGAGTAGCTTGGGAATTAGTAGACAAGTACGTATGATTTTAGTCTATCAAGCAGAACAAGTGTGACATTTTCTTTTTATGTTTAAGCAAATGAAAATTCTAAATTTGAAATATGTGACTTTTGAATACAGTATGTCAAGGAATACATGCTTTGTAATAAGATACAGTTCCACAAGGATTTCATTTCAGTAAAATATTGTTGTTTTGCTCAGTAAAATTGGTTATTTAGAATTGATGTGTGGATTTTTTTTCAGTAGCTATGGTTGATTTGCATTAAGAAAAAAATACTGCATTTGTTAATCTATTGTTGCTTTTATTTTAGCAAGTATTGAGGAGCTGTTCCCTGCTGCTTTCAAACATTTCGTTTTTGTATTTTTAAAAAACTTTAAACTGTAGCCCCAATAAACAAACAAAACAACACAACAATGGTGTTTAAAAGTTGGTAGAAAAATGAAGCATTTGTTACTTATTTTATTCTTTTTCCTCCTAATGCATTTCCTTGGTGAGTAATTTCCAATTACACTATTTCCCCCTGCATGTAAGTGCATTTTTTTCAGCATCTCAGTTAGCATGTAGGGGGTATTAATAGTCACTTTTCATCAAACTTCCATATTTGTCAGAAATATAATTCTAAGTTAATTCCTCAACGGTCCAATATCATATTCAAACCAAATGTCATCTCTGCTGCTGTCCTATACTTCTGCTACAGGTTCAAAAGATACAAATATATGAAATGCCTTCAGTACTTTTTTAATCTGTCTTTGTAAAATGATCAAGTCTGAACAATCCAAGAAAATACTTTTTTTGTGGTACCTTTTTCATGTGTCCTATTTTTTTGTCACCAGGATTTGCAGTTGCAGTTATTTTTTCATTTAAAGTGAAAAGCTTT
This sequence comes from Polypterus senegalus, assembly GCF_016835505.1. Lineage (NCBI taxonomy): Eukaryota > Metazoa > Chordata > Cladistia > Polypteriformes > Polypteridae > Polypterus > Polypterus senegalus. The sequence goes on along the minus strand of NC_053156.1, from coordinate 82,766,669 downwards.
TCTGCTGAAAAAAACATCAGTTTAGCTTTATACTTAAAGAAAAAATGATACAAATATAATTCAATGGAAATAAAATTGTTTAACAGCTTTGAATTGGTGATGTAAAGGCATGTAAACAAGGTTTAGCCATGCAATACTTGGTGTAACAGCACTTCTAAAAACATAAAAGAGCTTACATTTGTAGATAAAACTGTAACATCAGTTAACCTTCTCTTTAGAACCTGAAAATATTTCTTTCTGTTTAGAACCTGAAAATATTTCTTTGATGTCGTACATGGGCAGTGGAATATCTTTGAATTAAAGTTTCAAAGCAGTGCCTAAAGATCTGAAAACAGCTTAGCAAATAATCAACCAGTAAAAAATACAAATTCTCTGTGTAAAAGATTTCTGATAAAAAATAGTTTATTCAAATAAAACTGTTATGATGAGGTAAAACGCTATTTTAAAAAAAAGTTCAACGCACATTCAAGCAGCTAATCACTATCATGCTTTAATTGAGCCTAAATGGGTATAATGGATGGACTGTGCAAAGAGGAGGCAAACAGTTAATGTGTACTTGGAGTGAGAATGTAAAACCAAATGACAGTGCAGGAATAAAGGCACTACCAGCATCTCAAAACTGTACAATAACATGACTTGGTCTTTAAGTAATTTATGTTAGAGTAATGCAAAGTCAAGGACTGAAATATTCCATCAGAATCTTAAAGAGCATGAATCTCACGTACACTGGAGCGGTTTGGCAAGAGCTTAAGACAACTCCTGGCCAAAAAGAGGAGTGTTTAAAGAACTGGAGCTATGCTGCTCTTGTGTTGTGGTGAGATTTGAGAAAATTGCGAGGCGACCATCTATTAACCTTCTAACTCGTGAAGTCCCATTGCGAAAGAGACCAACTGTGTTGCATCTTTAAGGCAAGCAACTTAGAATTTGCCTGATAATTCTGACTTTTAACAGGTATTGAACACTCCAGCATGTAGCAACACTGGGAGATACTTGGTAGACGTATAGCTTCATGTATGTGTAGATAAATAAAAGCCACCCTGATCCCAGAAGAGTGGGTTTAAAGTGGCCTCATGCAACATAAGCTTTTGCTTATGAGGTTATACTGGGGAAATGGCTCATTAGAAGTCAGTGTTGTCAGAGAGAAAGAGAGAGATGTAAGGAGGTGAGAATAAGTGCTTTTGTAGTGATTTTGAAAAATCTTCTTTTTCAGGTTTGCACTGTTTCCATTTGCTCCTGTGTAGTATTCCATCTCTTTCCTAATTAGAACTTATTCAGTTTTTTTAAGTCTTTCATCAACTTGAGATCTGAAGAATACTAGAGAGGTGAGTAAATGGTCAAGTCGGTCCCCCTGGTGAACAGGGGTTCAGCAGCCTAGTTGGTTAGCCCAGTGGTGTAACAGGTTCTTTTTTTGTGTTGTCTCCATTTCATTCTTTCTCTCTCTCTGTCTCTGTTAGACTTCTTGATTTTACGAGACTTCTAATGAGCTAGTGATGTAGAGATCCATTAATGAGGATGCAAACACCTTAAACCACTTAATAAAATAATTTCTATAGCTAATTATATAAGTAGTGAATATTTATTCTATAATTTGATAATGTTTTAACAAGCAAAAAAACGCAAAAGATTTCAAGAATTTCTCTGTTTTCCAAAAATGTACTGATATTTGAAAAGATTGCTAGAAAATAGCACAGTGCTATGTATACTGTCTTGGACAGACCATTACACCTCCATGCTGGAAGGAGCAGGGGAGGAAACGTGGCCAGAAAATTACCTCCTCTGGAGAGCTAGGTGGCAACTGCCCTGCCTGACAGCGGTTCCTCGTACTCGCGGAGTGCTCCATTTGAGTTGGAGTTTGATACAGCTCTGTTTGGATCCATGGGGGTGCTGCAGCAGATGCTGAGCCCTGGAGTGCAGCTCTTTCACCACATCCGGAAGTGCTACCGGAAATCCATCAACGAGAACCGGGAGCTCTTTCTGGTGCCTTATATAAGGGGCAGGCACTATTCGGTGAGGCAGAGTCAGGAGGTGGGAGACGAAGCCTGCCTGGAGGAGTGGAGGAGTAAAGAAATATAGAAGAAAAGAATCGTGCTTTTGGGACTGTGTTGTGCTTGTGGGAAAAGGTGAAGATGTTTCCCACAAGGGAGAAAGAAAATAAAATTTGTGTGTGCTCCCACTTGTGTCTACTGCGTCTGTCTGTGTCAGGGTTGACTTTCACAATACATTCATATCTTTGTTAACGAATCATCTGATAAAATTTACCTTCATGAAAAAACTGGTGACATAAGACACAATACGGCACATGCAGTAATACCTGTCCACTAGAGTACAGGGGTAGCCACAACACAGAATAGCTAGTTGTCTGTCAATGATACTATGTGCACTGCAAAATGTAAAATTATTATACATGAGTAATTAGTTATTTAATGAATACTGTGGTTATTTTAATATTTTTTAAAGCAATAAAATGATTTGCCCAGTATGTCACAAAAATGTATAGCAACGTCTTTAGGAACTGAAATGCAGATTAGAGAGTAAAAGCTGTAGAAAAGAAGTGGCTCATTGTAGAATTATTGAGTTTAACAAAAAGATAGTAAAAGAGCCGATGTAGATCATAGAAGAGTAGCTGTTAAGAGATAGCTTCTACCTGCAAGCAGTTGGGAAGTCCCTCTTCTTCTTTAAAATGCATTGGCCTTGGTGTGTGGTCACTAGTGAGAATTTTGTAAGGATCCTGACTTGGATTGGCTCATAGAGTTGGATAGTGTGAACCAGGTAGTGTTGCCTCTTACCCCAGGATAGGTTTTGTCAAATGGTACAAGCCAGCCCACATGGGCGATTGGCATCTGTATAAAAAGATCCAAAGGGCACTGTATTTTTTGCATTCTTGTGTACTTTGTTTTGATCCTAATGTTCATCCCTTTGTGTGTGCTTATTTTCTTTAATCAATGCACTATTTATTTTTCAAAAATGTTTTATATCTGCTAATGCTACTTTAAATTCATTATGCTTTAATACAGTCTCTTCATTCAAACAAATGTTGCTGGATGAGTTCAAAGCCAGTTACCACTGATTCTTTTACCCCCCTCGTTACCTGCAAATGGATGGCTTTTCCTAGATTTAATGTGATTTCCTCTATTGCTACTATTCTGTCAGATAGAACAATAGCCCTAGTGTCTTTCTATCATTTCTTGATGTTGACAGCCACCCTAAGCTGTCTGAATCCAAGATGCCAGCCTATTGTAATCAATTAAGAGTCACTCTGTGTGTCACATTAATCTGCAACAAAATGCATCAAGAATGTTAAAACAGACTGAAGTATGATTTTATTTAAGCAAAATACAGACAATAGAGGTAATCAAATCAAGGACACTAATTATACATCTAATAATAAAGTTTGCGGTGGGCTGGTGCCCTGCCCGGGGTTTGTTTGTTTGGAATTAGTTCCAGCAGACCCCCCGTGTAGTTGGGATATAGCTGGTTGGATGATGGATGGATGGAATAATAAAGTAAAAGAAACCTGTAGAAACATTAATCGAGTTAATTAAACAATTGGTCTTACTTGCCCGCATCTATACGCATTCAACCAACCACAGCTGTAAACTTACCATTGATCTCTTATACTGCTTCCCAGTCCCCTCTTACTCCCTACATGGTGAAACCTGGCCAATATATTCAAAGACACCATAGTAAAGACCAACCTTTAACTCTACCTTGAGGTTACTTCCAGGATGGTGGCTTCTCCACAATTATATCCTCTATCAAATATCACAAAGCACTCTCCCTTCTTGCATCCTGTTTTTCTATCTCTCAGTCAAGGTGTTGACTTTTTCTCCTCTAAGGGAGCCTTTTCATAGCTCCTTTCTGGATTATAGAATTAAACCTTGACACAGTGGCCAAACTGAATTTCAATTGTAAATTAAGAAAATCTCTATTTGGGAACAGTTTATTGCCACCTTCCAGCCTCTAGGAACTTCCCTGACATCCTATCTGACTTCCATGGCCTCTTGCATTTTCAGAGAGCTCTCTAGCACCAAACTGCTTACTTTGCTACTGCTACTTTTTTATCTTGCCAACTCACTGCCAGCCTTGCAACATTGTTCTATATATATATATTGTAAACACACAAGTAAAAAGTTTAAATGTCTTTATTTTCAAGTTCAGTGAACCATACAGGTTTTAAATTACAATCATAAAAGTCATAATCGTAGGGGCAACTTTTCTGTCATTTCATCCTAGCTGACCACCGCATGGGAAGCTCTGAGTAAGTTCAAAGACCTTATTTGTAGCAGTGAAGCATTGAAAACTGTCTGCAAATTCATAAATCCATAGATTGATCAGAATCCTGAACAAAAAAGAAATGAAATGTTAGACAAACGTCAGCAGCTCATTCCCCAGGACTTCAGTTCAATCAGTTCCATCCCTTACCTTGCAGGGAAACTATTACACTAGCAAGATAAGATATTTAATTTAGAGCACCAAAAAGTGTTGATTAGATTAAAATTATGCAAATCCTTTGATGAACATTTTCATTGTGTTCTCAGTTTACTATGTTGTTTATAAAAATTACAATATTATAGATACTGAGAAATGCCAAATAATTGTATTCACAAAATGCAGCTGCACAACAAATGAAAAAAAAAAGAAACTGATAATGTTGTAGCAGCCAATTTAATCCCAGTCATTACTGGGTTAGTCAGAAACGTTCACAGTGATAACCGTACAGTAAAGATTGTGAACCATTTGGTCAGCACATGCAATTTGTGAGAAGACTGTTGAATGTATGATAGAGGTTTTTTTTTTTTGCAGACTTCCACATTTTAAGTTTTTAAGTATGTGTATACACAGATCATTTTCAATTGTTTCACTGTTTTAAATGCAGTCTCTGCTCTCGGCTAAGGATGGTATGATGTTCATGTATGCTTCTGTTCATCAATTTACTGATCTCACTTATGTCACTTTTTGGATCCAAGGAATTGGAGTCAACCAAAGAGCGTCAAGCACAAGGCAGGAACTGGTTCTGGATGAGATGATGCCAGTCCATTTTCTAACACTCCACCAGAGTCACGAGTGAGCTGGAGCCTATCCCTGCTAACACAGATCGCAAGGCATTAACAAACTTTGTACAGGGTGCTGGTCCATCACACATCAATCACACACTAGGGCCAACTTAACAGCCAGTCCATCATAGGACAATCAATTCACATGATATGAATCTGGGCGTTGTTTAATACTAATTGTTGTGCTTTGATTGATTTTTATTGTTGTTTATAGGCTTATTTTCTTGGAAATTGCTGTATTGTTTTCTCTTACTACCATGTATCAGTCATTATGTATGACACCATTGGACATTCCTCTATACAATGACAGAGCCCAGGCACACTTATACACTATGTCACTGTAGATTAAAAATACATTAAAACAAAGTTTTAAAATTGATAGCAGAACATTACCCAAGCCAGTGCAGGGTTTCTTTAGTTTTATTTTTCCTTTAACAACATCTTTAGGCTTTCCGTTTTTTTGTTTGCTCTGTTTTCATAATGTTTGGTTTCTGACTTTAGTCTGTTTTTCTACTATGATTTTTTTCCACTCCTTTTTCATCTCAAGGCCTATTCCTCACAATAATTCAGGACAAGTGGTAATCTATCCATTAAAACACACTGAATTATTTATAATGTTGAGTTATATGAAGGTAACACAATTAGATGAAATGGCAGATAGACGCATGTATTAAGTTTAGTTAGGTTTCCTTTTTTCCAGCTATCTCAACTCAGCTACTAAGCATTCTTGTGTCTTGTGACTTGTCAAAGTTGTGCATTTTCTTTGTTCATCACAGAGAGTTGGTTTCTGGCTGTTAAGTACCTTACTCTATTTTAGTCCATGAAAAATATTGTCAGTGATGACAATTGTTTTCCACACATTGAGAAAGCCCCTTTATGCATGTATACTGCATTATCTTAGGCTCAGCAGTCAGGTGTGAGTGTTGGGAAGGTAACATTCTAAAGAAATGTGTCCCTGGGCATCATTTGGTCCATCAGAGATACTATATAATGATACAAAATATAATAAGGTCAGATGAATTATTCTTTACCATGTTCTCCAAAATGATGCACATGCAGCATACTAAAACAAGTCAACAGGATTGAGTGCTTCATTACTACAATGCAAGATTCCGAAAGTTCTGTGAAAAGCTTGGGCGTATTTTTTATTTTACTATAATTTTTTAAAAATTAATTATGCTATTAATTTGAATGGTCACATTTATGTGCTTTCTTTCTTTCCCGCTAAAATGGATGTCTTCAAAATGACGCTTATGTGATGGCCCTGTGGATTTATTGGCAAGTGAAAATACTTATAAATAAACTTTTTATAAAACTTAAAATAACATATTAAAAAATGAAGATGATGTGAAAACATCATATACATGTCAATGCTTGGTCACATGACTAGCAAACAGAGGTTGTTTCAACCAGAACACAACACAAAATGGTTGCAGCCATAAAGCAAAATAGCTTTGGTGAATTTCCTCAAAATACAGCATTAAAGATTAATAATAATGTGCAAAATAGCAAAATGGACATATGAAATTCCCATGTAGGAGAATTTATTGTTGCCAAAATAAATAATTATACTTCTTTGCAGAACCCAAAGCTCATTAACAAATGCATTGTCTAGAACATTTTTATGTCAAGTATAGTGGGTACACCATTTTGTTAATTTGATAGCAGGGCAGGTAATGCTTCAATTTATTCTATTCAAATTTGTTTCAACACGTTATGTCTTTATTAAGCAAGATTTGGAATGTAAAATAAACAAGAGATACCAAAACAAAACTCTTCACTGTAATTATCCCATTTAGGTAAAAGGAAATATGAATGTGTGCGTGTAGCCTGTAAGTCCTCCAAGTGTGGTTCATAACATTCATTGAGTGCTATTAGGTTGGGCCCAGCTCTTCACAACCCTAACACTGGATTAACAGCTTCAGGGAATGGGAGGAAAAAGCAATAGAGAGAAGAAAAACATCTTGATGACCATTCCAATACAACATCAGGGGCTGCTGGTGCTAATCTTAACACTAATAAGTAACTAAGTGTACTGCCTCACTGCTCTTAGGATCTGAATTCAGTTCCAATGCCTACTCAGTATGACTATTTTCTCCGGCTATTCAGCCTTGTCATCCAATTACAGTACCAAAGATTTGTATGTTAGGTAAACTAGTACTCTGAATTTTCCCACAATGAGTGGTAATGGGTCTGTACATGAAAGTGTATTGAAACAAACCTGGAGTCCAATCCAGGGTGGATACCTGCCTAATACTGCTGAAATGTTCTCCAGTTACCCATGGGGCGGTCTCCAACCTCTTTGTAAATTACCTGCTTTGTAATTGTGAAAATGCTTCAAAAACTTGTGGATGGATAGTCTGCCTGAACCCTTCAGGGTAAAAATAACTAATGGTACTTAATTTTCCTGAGTATGAAAAGTTAGAACAATTACTTCTTTTGGCATTTTATTTAAATATTATTATTATTATCAGTTAGCTTTAAAACAATCCCTTTGCAATGAACAGAATAAGGTGTTAATGGTGATGATAAAATAGTATTTGTTCTACAGGATACATGAAAGGTAATCATTGACAGCCCCAAATTCACTTCTGTTTTCTGGCCTGTTTTGTGTAGATTTGTATTGACTGCCACATATGAATTTCTGTGTTTCCCTATTGAGTTTCTATCTGGCTTTTCAAGGTACTCGGCTGCCTGACAATGCATAGCTGCCATGTGATTTTCAGCTTCCATATATTGTAAAAGAAGTGGGCTAACAGTGATTTTTGCAGCGACTTGAACTCTGCATGTGAGATCCTTTGTCCAGCTTGCTCATAGATATCACTGTATACAGATACCGGTTCATTGGAGTCTGATTTTTGCTTAGCAGTAGAAAGAAAACAAGTGAATCAAGCTGGCTTGACTATACCCTGTAGTGAAAGTATAACCTGCAATTTCAGTCTAAGAAGAAGATCATGCTGCCTTGAATTGTGTGAATAATACCTGACAGTTTTGTAGCACAAAAGGTTCAGCCAATAGGGAGACTGGATTCCTGGAGATGGAAGATAAAGCAGACTTCACCAGTCCAACACTTTTATCATATTATCTTTTCCTGGGAGTGTTCTTCCTTTGCTACCCTTATGACTGTCAGGTTAAACTCTTGTGCCTGGCAAACCTGAAATAGACTGAGTATTAAAATGAAGGTACACATAAATGTGTTTCTGTCTATGATTTTGGAACTGGTACACTTATAAGAACAATTTACATAGAACAATTACAATTTATTTTGGAAAAGTAAAGTTTTGTTAAATAATATGTTCACATATTGTAGGAGACATTTTATTTCATTGGCAAGTTGAAGTAATAATTGTACAAAATTGGTGAAAATTAGCTTTTGATTTTGAGAATAATTATAGAAGTACTGTTGTAAACCACTGCTCCATATAATCTACTATCTGGGTATGTTGTAGTGGTGTAGTAAATCAGGAACTGGTCTCTTAAGTCATAAAGCTGAAGGATCAATTCCTGAGTCTTACAAAGAATAAGTCATTTAACTGGTCTGTGTTTCAGCTGTAACAAATATACACATCTGTATGTGTAGAATGTTTTAGAAGGATGTTCATTATGGAAACATCCTCTATAAAATTAAAATAATATGATTTGATTTAAATCTATTTATTCCCATACCTATTTTTAGAGGAACAAATTTCACTCATGCAGCATGCTGTAACATGTGCTAGAAGGATAACCATATTTATGTATCATTAGTAGCATTTTTTGTTTGATTTTAATATGGTTGTGTCTGGCTATGCCACTCGATCAACTTCCTTTTGTTGTTTATACCAATGTTTAAACCAACAAATAGTAAGTTTTTCCTTGCCTTCACTTGGTATTCACTGAAATTCTTCTATTTCCCCCCGTGCTTTTGCCGTTGCCTTTTCACAGAACACTGAGCTTAAGGGCTATTTACATTGATTTGCATATTCAAAGAGGTGTAATTCTGGGAGGAGTTGGGGTGGGGCAGCAGGCGTGTGCACTTGCATTACTTTTCATGCTGACCGGGATTTATGGAGTGAAAGAACGTGGAAGTTGGCGAACGCACAGATTTATGCATCTGCATTTTTCTGTGCATACGCACATTTCCGCTTTTGTTCTTACACCATGTTTTAGTGTGAATTCTACGCACGGCGTTATGCATGAGGCCCCAGATGAAAATGCAGAACAATTCATTATTTGTACATACTGTAGCTATGCAGAAATGTTTCAGTCCTTGGAGTGAGCAATCAATAAAATAAACCATCTACCTTTATGCGTTTCTGTTACAGTACCTCATGCTATTCATCACATCATCTGACTCATAATATGCATAGTTTATCCAATCAACGAGTGCCACCAGTATTTTCTGACTCCTTTTGACTCTCCCATTAATCTGAATATTCCCTTGTAAATAGGGTTGACCTGCGGACTCTTCTGTTGATTTTAGCACTGCTTCATAGGAGGGGTGTTTGGGCTTTCCCATTAGTTTATTCCCACTTTCTAGAGAGGTGTTTGTTACTCATCTACTTCATTTTACCCTTAGCAACTATCTTGGTGGCTCCTCTAAGATGAGGCAAAAACCTCAAGTACCTTGGCTTAAAACAACATTTAGTTAACCTTTTAGCTACAATCAATTCTTATCCTTATGTTTAATAATTCATTGTTATAACTTCACATAAGTATAGACTTGTATTAAATTATAAAATTATATCATGTTTTGGTTAAAAATATTGATTCAAATTCTTTATTAACTAAGGCATTCTGTATCCTTTTGTTCCCAACACATTGTGACATAATGACAATTAATGCTTTTTATTTTGTTCACAATAAGAATTTATATTGTGACAGATAGGGGGCGCTGTCGTCCCCTTGAACCCTCAGACTATACGCCAGACACCAGGTAAAATTCCAATAATTTGTTTTATTAACAAAATAATGTGCACAAAGCACCCTCCTCTCCACAATACTCATTAAACAATACACAATACACTAATCAATAAATTCACCACTCCCAGACGCGTTGCCACCCTGCCACCCAGCTCCGCTCCTTGTCTAGGATCTCTCACAATCTTTTATAGTTAATGGCCTGGAAGTGCTTCTGAGCCCTCAGTCCACGTGATTATCAGCACTTCTAAGTCAGGTAAAAAGTCCTCTTCTTCATCCCGGAGGTACGCCATTTCCCCTGTTGCTGTGACTAAGACGTACTTCCGGGTTATAGGGCAAATACATATCTCTGAGCCTCCCTGCAGCGTCTCCTGGTGGCCCTGACGTTATGCAGCAGGGTTGTGTATTAAAACTACATAGTCCATGATGCCCTGCTGGAATTCGGGCATCTCCATGTCGCAGGGAAGGCTCCCTCTGACATCTTGGGGGTTTTGGCCGGGATGAATGTCCGGCCATAGTCCACAATATATAAGAAATTCCTCTTTAGATATTGTGATGCGTGAATCACTGCCTTCCACCAAAAAAATTAGGCTGATCTAAGGAGTTCAGGAAAATCAGCTTTATTCAACTTGAAAAAGGAACAGAATGGTTATTCATTGCAGCAGAAACTACCACTCTACTAATCCCTGACACAGCAAACGGGCTGGGAATGTCAGTGGTCAAGTTATAGTGTTCCCCACATCACCCATCGGGTGACAGACACGTTGTGCAAGTAGACGTGAGCTTGTCATTGCCTCTGTGGTGCTATGAACCTGCAATGCATTGTGAACTTGTGGTTACCTCGGTGACAGATAAGCAGCCCTCAACAGACACATCAATATCGTTTTGGCAAGTCACCCCATTGGGGAGGGTCTCTAAAAAGTTTAAAAATATCACAATATACAATGTGCATGTCAAAGACATTTAATCTCATTTAACTATTATGGAACCTTTATATATACAAAAGATGTAGATACACTAAAAATGATGACATTTGTCTTTATGCTGATTGGTGCAAACTGTTGTGCTTCTTTAACTCTGTTATGCAAATAAACCTAACTTAATTAAGATTGTTGCTTTGTTAAATTCGCCTGTCTTGTCACAATGCCAACTGGCTACTGCACATGGCAGGCTCCTAGATTGTTGTAATAAAGGATATCCAGCTGGTGCAGACATTTGTAATGGTGATCTTGGCTATTTTTTATTTAAGATACTGTGGAATTCAAATGACATTCATCTGGTATTAACTGCCTACTGTGGGCCAAAAAAACATTTCCGTAATGTTACACTGCAACCACCAGCTTCTACATTTAATATAAGGCAGCATGGATCCATTAACTAATGTTGTTTATGTTAAATTCTGATCTTGCCTTGTGCATGTCACAGCACAAATATAGATTTGTCCAATCAGAGAACATTTTAAAAATAATTCTGTTTTCGTGATTAACACTAGAATTACCAGAGCCTACGAAAAAACTCGTAATTCCGTCCCACCTTAAATCGCTTCTTAAAATCGTTCACAGCTCTCCACCAGCGTCTTTTGTCATCTAAATGTGCTGATAAAAATCAGGCTGCAAGCAGCCGGCTATTCCATCCCCCCACCGACTTAGAACGTGCACAAACTTCTCCCAGCTCATGCCTTGATTGATTATCTAGGAGTGAAGTGGAGTTTTAGAGTGGAAAGAATTGATTATTATTTGGAATACACGCATTTCACGTGTGTTCCGTTTCTACAGTAATCCGTGTAAACACATTTTTAAAACAGGAACGTTTTTCATATTGTAGTAGTAAATGACAAAATGTAAGCATAAACTATATAATGTATGAAGCCTGAAGTCCAAATATCAAACACTTTCACAAAAGGTACACATATAACAGAACAAGTATGCTGTTATTCAAAAATATAACTGCAGAAAAAGCCACATTAGCATGCCATATTGACACGTCACGCACTGCAGCTGACACAGTAGTATAATGGTATCAGCCGCTGACTAGTATCCAAAAGCTCATGAGTTCGATCCCACATGGCTCAGTTTTGAGAAGTAAACTGCTCTTATTCTTACTATTTTAGAATAAAAACATGCATTTGATTTCAGTGTGTAACAGCCAGTAATTTATGATACTTGTAAAGGTTGTTTTTTTTTTTTTCACTTTTCATTCTCAGTCTCAGTCGTGTTCAGGATCCTTCCCTATCCCCCATCTGAGAATGCTGTTTTCACATAAAGATGCGCTGGCTCTGCAGCGTATTTGTGACTGCATTCTCGCATCAATGCTTGCGAACTGAAGTGCCTGCGTGCACTTTTCGTGGCATTACACGCCTATTTTTTAGCATGCCGTGTCGCTCAAACACAGGAACATATGTTGGTGTACAAGAATAAAAAACAAGTACACTTTTATTCTAGACTATAAGTGAAGAAAAATAAAGCAAGTTACAGTAGGCGGTTGATACGACAGCTTGCGTGGTGCAATGCTAAGAACTGCTGATTTCCGATCCGTGCTGTATAAAATCATCACATTCAAATATTAACAATTTCCACACACCCTTCCTACATTCACGACATGTGTACTTGTTGCAGTGTTGACATCTCTCTGGGCTATGGTTCCTATTACACTGAATGAGCACCTGACATTGTACTTTCTTCCCTATATAAATAACATTCGAGTATAGCGTCTCCAAATAAATCACATTTGAGTTATAGCGCGTCTTTATGTGAAAACAGCATTGTCAGATTGGGGGAATCGTGAACGCGACTGAGAGAATGGAACTGAATAAAAAAAGACTGAAATCAAATGTATGTTTTATTCTAAAATAGTTAAGTACATGCAATATTATTTGAAACGAACAGCGTCAGATTGGGCATATTCAAACCCGTCTGACGCTGTTCGCTTTCAAATAATATTGCATTAGTGCGATGATGTTTTTACATATATTGTCTCTTTCATTCATCTTGCGGTTTGTAATCAGTGACGCGTGTTTTTCCCGATCTTGCCAGTTCGCACATGTTGCTGTATGGTGCTGTTTCTTTTGTCCAGGACATGCAGAGGACAGAAAAGTACAGAGCAGTAAGTTCAGCGCTATATGCAATCAGACAGACAAACAGGCAGAGAAGGCACTAGATATATAAATAAACAGGGAAGGCACTGTATAATAGATATATAAAAACAGCTAAGGGATAGATATATAGATAGGTAGGAAGGAAAGGCACTATATGATAGGCAGACAGGGAAGCTCCTATATAATAATAAAATTACTGTTATTACTATGTAGATAGACAGGGAGTTCAGCGTCGCAGCGTGTATTCAAACCCGATCTGACGCTGTTCGTTTTCAAATAATATTGCATGTACTTAACTATTTTAGAATAAAAACATACATTTGATTTCAGTCTTTTTTTTATTCAGTTCCATTCTCTCAGTCGCTTCACGATTCCCCCAATCTGACAATGCTGTTTTCACATAAAGACGCGCTATAACTCAAATGTGATTTATTTGGAGACGCGCTATACTCGAATGTGATTTATATAAGGAAGAAAGTACAATGTCAGGTGCTCATTCAGTGTAATAGGAACCATAGCCCAGAGAGATGTGTACACTGCAACAAGTACACATGTCGTGAATGTAGGAAGGGTGTGTGGAAATTGTTAATATTTGAATGTGATGATTTTATATAGCACGGATCGAAATCAGCAGTTCTTAGCATTGCACCACGCAAGCTGTCGATCAACCGCCTACTGTAACTTGCTTTATTTTTCTTCACTTATAGTCTAGAATAAAAGTGCACTTGTTTTTTATTCTTGTACACCAACATATGTTCCTGTGTTTGAGCGACACGGGCATGCTAAAAATAGACGTAATGCCACGAAAAGTGCACGCAGGCACTTCAGTTCGCAAGCATTGGTACGAGAATGCAGTCACAAGTACGCTGCAGAGCTACAGCGCATCTTTATGTGAAAACAGCATTCTCAGATGGGGGTAGGAAGGATCCTGAACACGACTGAGACTGAGAATGAAAAGTGAATAAAAAAAAAAACAACCTTTACAAGTATCATAAATTACTGGCTGTTACACACTGAAATCAAATACATGTTTTATTCTAAAATAGTAAGAATAAGAGCAGTTTACTTCTCAAAACTGAGCCGTGCGAGATCGAACTCATGAGCTTTTGGATACCAGTAAGTGGCTGATACCATTATGCTACTGTGTCAGCTGCAGTAACGCACGTGTCAATATGGCATGCTAAGGTGGCTTTTTCTGCAGTTATATTTTTGAATAACAGCATACTTGTTCTGTTATATGTGTACCTTTTGTGAAAGTGTTTGATATTTGGACTTCAGGCTTCATACATTATATAGTTTATGCTTACATTTTGTCATTTACTACTACAATATGAAAAACGTTTCTGTTTTAAAAATGTGTTTACACGGATTACTGTAGAAACGGAACACACGTGAAATGCGTGTATTCCAAATAATAATCTATTCTTTCCACTCTAAAACTCCACTTCACTCCTAGATAATCAATCAAGGCATGAGCTGGGAGAAGTTTGTGCACGTTCTAAGTCGGTGGGGGATGGAATAGCCGGCTGCTTGCAGCCTGATTTTTATCAGCACATTTAGATGACAAAAGACGCTGGTGGAGAGCTGTGAACGATTTTAAGAAGCGATTTAAGGTGGGACGGAATTACGAGTTTTTTCGTAGGCTCTGGTAATTCTAGTGTTAATTGCTCGCTATATCCTATCTTTCTGTTCTAACAGCAGTCAAATATGGCATGATTTTCTGCTGTTGTAGATCTTCAAAGTCAGATATATTGTATTTTGCCTTTCCTAAACTTCAGTTGCTTTTATTTGAGTATTTCTGGACTTTCGATTACACTGATCAAGTTTGGCTATTCCCCTATGAGCCCTCTCATTAATTAACAATGAGCTTTTCGTAACAGATCTGGTGACCCTAGGAGGTTTTTTGTTTATCACACCTTTCCCCGTATACTTACAATTCCAGGAGGGCAGATGTTCCTGAAATACCCCATAATTGGCGGGGGTATTTGGAGGAGCAGGTTATTAAGGTAAATGTAATCTAGTTGTTGAGTGTATATAGCCATTTTCAGTATATACGGGATGGTTTTAAGTCTAAATTCCAACTCTCCATGGCCAGCCACATTCTGAAATGAATCATTAAATTTATGAAGAGGTGAACATTAAAAGAGGCTATGGAATTTATGTTCCTTTTTGCTATTATCTAAAACATCCCCATGAAAATAAATGGGAGTAGTAAATAATGTGACATTGGCAACACTTTAATATTGATATGATTGTCTTTTCAATATTTCACTTTTAATCATCAGGATCATATTTTTAAATATAATCCATTTCCATTTACAAATTTACACACTGTCATTCAGATAATTATAAACTGACATAGTTTAAGGAGGAATAATTGGCATTTATTAATTACAGCTTTGTTTGAAACATATGCAGATGAAGAAAAATGACTATAAAAATAAAACCAGCAATTGTTTTTGTTTTTATTACTTTTTTATTAAGTCCCATCTATAATTGCTCATCTCTGAACATGAAAGTTTAATTGAGTTTTATAAATGTGAAATCATCATTGTGGCATGTGATAGTAAATCATTTTGAAAAATCAAATGAATGCTTAATTGCTAGCATTAATCATGAAAATGCTAAATAAACCTTAAACGCATGCTCTGTTTATTTTACCATTATAAACTGTACTTTGTTTTCAAAAGCAAATTTCTAACTCACATACTATATATAGTGTGGTACATGGGAAACCCTCATGGCAGCCCTCCAGAAGGAGAATTATATCTAAATGTAACTAAACAAGACATGACAATCTGTTTTAGGAAAACACAAAGTAACGAAATAAACAGAATTGACACAATGGTTTATCAGTGGAATCATCAGATGCAGCAGAGGTCTATACATTATGAGCAGAGATCTGTAAGCAACTTTTGCAAGGCCACTGACAAACTAATTTGCTAAACAAAAGCTAGTTAACTCAGGATTCTAAACTAAATTGTTTTGCTCAAATACTAAGCCTCTCAATTAGTCAGCCCTTTATTTTCACAAAATTTTAGGTGACCTTAAAGCCATGAGATGATCTGGTAAAACATGGCTACCAAGACATAATCCATTGGGTTCTATGTGCCTAGTGATATGCAACATCATAATGGCCAGAACAGAGATTAGATTAGATTAGATTAGATTAAATTATTAAAGCATAGTGCAATTCTCATGCAACATAAACCAGCAGGTATCTCTAAAATCATCTCTTGGTTTGCTTAGCACCCTCAGTGTTCACATTTTGCATAAAGGATAGTACAGAAAACCTACTTATTTGTTCTGTGGCCTTTGGTTACAGGGAACATTTTTATTTTGATATCTGCATATTTACATAGAGTAAACAGTTCACTTGTTTTCACTTCTTAAAGGGTGCCCACTCGTTTTTGTATCATGGCTTATTTGTCAAATAAATGTAACATTATTTTCCCATACTTCAATTAGTATTATGCTCATCAAACTATTTTCAGACATCAGTCTCAAACTTATTAATTAGAGAGGGTATTTAGATATTGTAAATTTGGTATTTTTCAAGTCAAATTTATTTCTTTACATGCATTGGTTTTGCATTGGTGGCTTATTGTCTGACTGTAGCACCAGGGTCATTTTTAGGGGTTTATAGGATAAGTTTGGTATTTTGTAATTCAAAGTTATTTCTTCACAGACATGTGATATATGAATCTGACTCACAAAAAATAAATATATAATTCTTTGGTCAGAATCTTTTGCAGTTTGTGCAATCAATTTCTTTACTTAGTTTTGTGAATTGAGGTCATTGCTACAAACTTACAAATACTTCATGTCTTGGTGTGCCACCATTTTTTTTCATATAAGTACCTGTATATTTTGGTGTATTTTGGATCACAGCCACAAATTGTGATGTGTGGCATTACTAGCATGATGATATACTGGACAGTGTAGCACATCCCCTTGCTGTCCAAGATTCTGGATTCATCAACTTTACTGTGTTAGTAAATGTATGAATTGACTGTAGTTTTTGATATTCTTGTTTGTCTCTTTGGGTATTGATTTCTGAAATAAAATATTGAGTTTGGTTTTATGCAACTGTACATGTGAATACTCTTTTGAAGTGAAACAGTGGCATGTAACAAAATAACAAATGAATAAGGAATAACTGTATTTGTAATTGCATTGTTTTGTTTTTAGAACATTAGAACACTCTAGACGAGAACAGGCCATTCAGCCCAACAAAACTCGCCAGTCCTATCCACTTGTTTCCTCCAAGAAAACATCAAGTCGAGTTTTGAAAGTCCCTAACGTCTTACTGTCTACCACACTACTTGGTAGCTTATTCCAAGTGTCTATCGTTCTTTGTGTAAAGAAAAACTTCCTAATGTTTGTGCTAAATTTACCCTTAACAAGTTTCCAACTGTGTCCCCGTGTTCTTGATGAACTCATTTTAAAATACAAGTCTCGATCCACTGTACTAATTCCCTTCATAATTTTAAACACTTCAATCATGTCACCTCTTAATCTTCTTTTGCTTAAACTGTAAAGGCTCAGCTCTTTTAATCTTTCCTCATAATTCAACCCCTGTAGACCTGGAATCAGCCTAGTCGCTCATCTCTGGACCTTTTCTAGTGCTGCTATGTCCTTTTGTAGCCTGGAGACCAAAACTGCACACAGTACTCAAGATGAGGCCTCACCAGTGCATTATAAAGGTTGAGCATAACCTCCTTGGACTTGTACTCCACAGATCGTGCTATATAACCTAACATTCTGTTAGCCTTCTTAATGGCTTCTGAACACTGTTTGGAAGTTGATAGCTTAGAGTCCACTATGACTCCTAAATCCTTCTCATAAGGTGTACTCTCGATTTTTCGACCGCCCATTGTGTATTCAAACCTAATATTTTTACTTCCTATGTGTAATACTTTACATTTACTGACATTAAATTTCATCTGCCACAAATCTGCCCAAGCCTGTATGCTATCCAAGTCCTTCTGTAATGATATAACGGATTCCAAATTATCTGCTAATCCACCTATCTTGGTATCATCTGCAAACTTAACCAGCTTGTTACTTATATTCCTATCTAAATCATTTATATATATTAAAAATAGCAGGCCCTAGCACTGACCCCTGTGGAACACCACTCTTAACATCGCCAGTTCTGATGAGGTTCCTCGCACCATCACCCTCTGCTTCCTGTGTCTGAGCCAATTCTGCACCCATCTAAAAACATCACCCTGAACTCCCACTTCTTTTAACTTGATGCCCAACCTCTCATGTGGCACCTTATCAAATGCTTTCTGAAAGTCCAGATAAATAATATCATAAGCTCCACTTTGATCGTATCCTTTTGTTGCCTCCTCATAGAATTCCAACATGTTAGTAAAACACGACCTCCCTCTTCTGAACCCATGCTGACTGTTCAGAATAACTCCTGTCCTTGTCATGTGTTGCTCAATCTTATCCTTAATAATTCCTTCCATTAATTTTCCTGTGATGCTTGTTAAGCTTACTGGCCTATAGTTGCTTGGATCTGCCCTGTCACCCTTTTTATATAATGGGATGATATTTGCCATTTTCCAGTCCTTTGGAATCTCTCCAGTGCACAGTGACTTCCTAAAAATATGTGTCAAGGGTTTATATATGTACTCACTAGCCTCCTTAAGAACACGAGGATAAATATTATTTGGGCCTGGTGATTTGTTTGATTTCATCTTATTTAATCTGAGCAGCACTTCTCCCTCTACAATTTCCAAATCCCTCAGTACCTCCTTAGTAGTGTTTACCTCTGGCAGGTTATCCACTTGCTCACTTGTAAACACCTCAGAAAAATGTAAGTTTAGGGCATCTGCTATTTCATTGTCTGTATCTTTTAATTCCCTTTACTATTCCTGATGAACTTGACCTCCTCCTTAACTGTTCTTTTACTACTAAAATACTGAAAGAATCTCTTGGGGTCTTCTTTCGCCTTATCTGCTATATTCCTCTCCAACTGTCTTTTAGCCTCTCTGATATCCTTCTTAATGGTTGCCCTCATGTTCTCATACGCTCACGGTTCTCTTTGCAGTCATTAGTCTTATATGCCTTATACAGCAGTTTTTCCTTTGCAACTTCTTTTTAAATCTTTATTAATCCATCGTGGAGTTTTTTAGTTTCCTATTACTTCCAAATTTAGGTATGTATCTGTCCTGCATTACATGTAAAACATTTTAAACCTGTTCCACTGCTCCTCGACTGTCTCCACATTTAAAAGCTTATCCCAGTCTATCCTACTTAGACTTTGTCGCATCTGCTCAAAATTAGCCCTACTAAAGTTCAACTTAACAATTTTAGTCTTTGCATCTGTACTCTTACAAAATACTGAGAATTGTATTACATTATGGTCACTTGACCCTAGTGGTTCAATCACCTCTACACCCTCAATTCTATCCTGATTATTACAGAATACTAAATCCAGACAGGCTTCACCCCTTGTTGGTGCTTTAACATGCTGTGTTAAAAAACAGTCGCTGATTACTTCTAAAAACTCCTGCTCTTGTGCTCCTCCATCTGTAAGGTTATCCCAGTTAATATTTGGATAATTAAAGTCCCCCATGACTATAATATCCCCTGTAAACTTGCCTTTTGATATTACTAAAAGATGTGTGTTGAAATTACTGTCTGAATTGGGTGGTCTATAACACACTCCTAAAATGAGACCTTTTCCCTAATATTTTCCAGGCGAAGCCACATGTCCTCACTAAGATGGGGCTCATCATCCAACTGAAGATGACTTACATTTAAACCTGTTTGGCATAAACAGCAACCCCACCTCCTTTTCTGTTCTGTCTATCCTTCCTAAAAAATGTGTATCCCTCTATGTTACACTCATCCCCATCTTTGTTATTTAGCCAGGTTTCCGTTATTGCTATAATATCATAATTATGCTCTGCTACATACAACTCCAACTCACTTACCTTATTTTTGATACTTCTAGCATTAAGGCAAGCTATTTTTAATGTGTTAATCCTTCTATCTTTACGTGTTTGCTTAAAATTTACATTACTATGCATTTTTATTTCTACACCATTGTTTGTTCTTCCATGTATAGATCTAAATCTGGCCTGTCCTAAACTCCCTGCCCCCATTCCCTAGTTTAAACAATCCTCGACTAGCCTACACATACGCCTCCCCAATACATTGGTGCCCCTCCGGTTCAGATGTAACCCGTCACGGCGGAACAGGTCCCATCTGTTCCAAAAGGAGTCCCAATGCCCCATAAACCTATACCCTTCTACCCTGCACCAAGATTTGAGTCATGCGTTAAGCCTTCTAATCTCCTCAATCTTACCTGGACTGGCGCGTGGCACAGGCAGAACTTCGGAGAAGACTACCTTGTCAGTTCTGCTCCTCAGCTTGGTACCTAAGTCTTTGAATTTGGTTCGCAGAACTGAAAGACTACCCTTATGTATGTCATTTGTTCCAATGTGGACAATGATAACTGGATCCACCCCCGCTCTGGCCAAGAGCCTATCCACCCTTTCAGGGAGGTCTCCCACCTGTGCTCCCGGAAGGCAACACACCGTGCGAGACTCTCTCTCTCTGGAGCACACCTGCGCTTCAATCCCCCTAATGATTGAGTCCCCAACTATCACTACCTCTCTCTTTTTGGGAACTGGGTTTGAGGTGGCCCATTGAATTATCAGAGTCACCATCCAGCTCCGCTAGGACATGATAACGGTTAGACACTTCTAATTCTGGGGTTACACTTCTAATTCTGGGGTTTTGATAGTATTTATTGTGGTGTATCGGGTCCACAGCTCATGTCCAAAGGCCACTTTTTAAATAAATAATCATCGCACTCGCAGCTTAGCGAGGGTGCATGGTGTGTGTGTGGCCGAGCGGTTCCCGGGGAATTCGTGATGCGGGCGGTTCTTAATTAAGTGCACAGATGAGGAGTCGTCCGCATCCGTAATTGTTCCTGGGAGCTGCTAATTGCCACATCTGATCCATGTCCCCATAATAAATAGAAGTGTGAGGTGGCTAGCAGGGGGTTGAAGAAGGAGAAAAAAAAAGACAAATGGAGGTTGCAGGAGAATAAGGCAGGAAGCAGGGAGAGGATAGCCGGTGCAAAAGCGACCGAGCGAGTGCAGGCTCGCAGGCAGCTGGACAGTGAGCCCTTGTGGGGTGTTTGACCGACACCTAGGGCAGTTGGTAGTGGTCGCTCCCGCTGAGCATTGGGAGGAGCAGGAGTGACCAGAAGAAGGATGGCTGCAGTGGGAGTCGGGAGACTTGGAAGGTGGATTTCCCAGCGTGAGCATCCTGACTGCTGGGGGAAGCCAAGTCTCGGTCTGGCAGGGGTTAAACGAAGCCAGGGATTGGGAGGCCACCAGACCAGTCGAGTAGAGCAAAGAAGGTCAGCTGAAGGTAGGGCGACTCCTCTGTGGTGAAGCCCAATGGGAGAAGCAGAGTAGTCACTAGTTAAAGAAAGGCACCGGGCTGATTTTAAAAAGACAGCTTCCAGCCATTGTTTTAACCTTGTTTTAAAGGAATGTTTTTTTTCTATTGTGTTTTTTTAACCTCCACCTTTTCACACGTTTTAATGGATTATTTATTTTATGAAGACTTTTAGTGAAGCACTGCACTATTTATTTGAACACTTGTTTTGTTGATTTTTTAACAAAAGCACTTTTGCACTTTTTGAACCATCCCCTTGCTTTGTTGTTCCTCACTGCCAAGCTCATTGGTGAGATTACCAATGGTGTTGGGTTCAAGGGCTCCCAGAAGGAAGATGGGAGTGTGAAGCAGAACCCGCATCGTCACATTCAAGTTTTATCTCAATAGTGTGAGATACACTAGAAAATGCATACAGACATACAAAATGCACTTGCAGGTGAACTAAATATTTTTTGTGATGTTTTACTGCAAAATGTGAGTTGTAGACAGCAACATTTTGTAAATGTTCAGGCAAAACAAGCTTATTCAGTTTGTTTGGGTTGAAATAAGCTATGAGAATAAATGTTAGAAAACATGAGTAGCTCTTGGCCATTTTCATTTTGTAAAAGTAGCTCTTAGGGGGAAAAAAGGTTGGAATCCCCTGCTCTAGAGCATCTTTACAAACAAGTTTTAGCTCTTAAGTGGTAATGGCAAAAAGCCACAGTGGTGCCAGGATTGGCTCCTGCCTCCACCTTTGGGCTATTGGGAATTGGGCTAAATGAATGTTTTGTTATATTAAGTGAGTTGCTTATCCAGGGCTGTCCAGAGTTTATGGGTAACTGAAGCCCATCCCAACAGCATTAAGCTCAATGCAGAGATGGTGGTTCTGATTTATTGGGTTTATTTTGTTCATGGGACTGTATCAAAGATGTTGCACCTTAAAGCAGGGTGGTTGAAAATAAATGAATGTCCTGCGTGACCAAAACTTTAGTTCCTGGTACAATAGAAATCAGATCGATTGGCCCTCATAAAGTCTTTCTAATATAAGCTAGGGCCTTTCTGAAATCATTGTTGCCAGCATTTGTATGTCCAACATAACATAACAATTTCAAGCCCACTTAATATGTTGTAGGTCAATGTCACAGCAGGTCAGAGCTTTAACAGAACCCGGCCCCAGAGGGGCTCCTGACAGTCACACAACCCCAAAAGATGCTTTGATATGACAGGATAACTACTCCACCTCATTCATTCCAGTAGCTTTTCCCCTGTAAAACCCATTTATGTATTTGTAGCAGAGATACACGTACAGTGCATCCGGAAAGTAGTCACAGCACATCACTTTTTTCACATTTTATGTTACAGCCTTATTCCATAATGGATTAAATTCATTTTTTTCCTCAGAATTCTACACACAACACCCCATAATGACAACATGAAAAAAGTTTATTTGAGGTTTTTGCAAATTTATTAAAAATAAAAAAACTGAGAAATCCCATGTACATAAGTATTCACAGCCTTTGCTCAATACTTTGTCAATGCACCTTTGGCAGCAATTACAGCCTCAAGTCTTTTTGAATATGATGCCACAAGCTTGGCACACCTATCCTTGGCCAGTTTCGCCCATTCCTCTTTGCAGCACCTCTCAAGCTCCATCAGGATGGCTGGGAAGCGTCGGTGCACAGCCATTTTAAGTTCTCTCCAGAGATGTTCAATCGGATTCAAGTCTGGGCTCTGGCTGGGCCACTCAAGGACATTCACAGAGTTGTCCTGAAGCCACTCCTTTGATATCTTGGCTGTGTGCTTAGGGTCATTGTCCTGCTGAAAGATGAACCGTCTGAGGTCAAGAGCGCTCTGGAGCAGGTTTTCATCCAGGATGTCTCTGTACATTGCTGCAATCATCTTTCCCTTTATCCTGACTAGTCTCCCAGTTCCTGCCAGTGAAAAAAATCCCCACAGCATGATGCTGCCACCACCATGCTTCACTGTAGGGATGGTATTGGCCTGGTGATGAGCGGTGCCTGGTTACCTCCAAACGTGACGCCTGGCATTCACACCAAAGAGTTCAATCTTTGTCTCATCAGACCAGAGAATTTTGTTTCTCATGGTCTAAGAGCCCTTCAGGTGCCTTTTGGCAAATTCCAGGTGGGCTACCATGTGCCTTTTACTAAGGAGTGGCTTCCGTATGGCCACTCTACCACACAGGCCTGATTGGTGGATTGCTGCAAAGATGGTTGTCCTTCTGGAAGGTTCTCCTCTCTCCACAGAGGACCTCTGGAGCTCTGACAGAGTAACCTTCGGGTTCTTGGTCACCTCCCTGACTAAGGCCCTTCTCCCCCAATCGCTCAGTTTAGATGGCCGGCCAGCTCTAGGAAGAGTCCTGGTGATTTCGAACTTCTTCCACTGTGCTCATTGGGACCTTCAAAGCAGCAGAAATTTTTCTGTAACCTTCCCCAGATTTGTGCCTTGAGACAATCCTGTCTCGGAGGTCTACAGACAATTCCTTTGACTTCATGCTTGGTTTGTGCTCTGACATGAACTGTCAACTGTGGGACCTTCTATAGACAGGTGTGTGCCTTTCCAAATCATGTCCAGTCAACTGAATTTACCACAGCTGGACTCCAGTTAA
Source organism: Polypterus senegalus (assembly GCF_016835505.1). NCBI lineage: Eukaryota > Metazoa > Chordata > Cladistia > Polypteriformes > Polypteridae > Polypterus > Polypterus senegalus. The sequence goes on along the minus strand of NC_053156.1, from coordinate 82,742,584 downwards.
GCTGCAGAAACATCTCAAGGATGATCAAGGTAAACAGGATGCACCTAAGCTCAGTTTTGAGCTTCTTGGCAAAGGCTTGTATTTTTTTATTTTTAACTAGCAGAATACCCACGCTTCGCAGCAGAGAAGTAGTGTGTTAAAGAAGTTATGAAAAAGAAAAGGAAAAATTTTTAAAATAACGTAACATGATTGTTAATGTAATTGTTTTGTCATTGATATGAGTGTTGTTGTCATATATATATCTATATATCTCTCTCTATATATATATCTCTATATATATATCTATATACAGTATCTGTATATACAGTATATATATATATATTTATAGCAAAATACCTGCACTTCACAGCGGACGGATTTTAACACACCTGGGAAGACATTCGCCAGCAGGGAATGGCGGGGTACTAACTTTCTCCCTGTGCTTTCTTTCAGAAAAAAAGACGCTCCGCAATCATAAGCCGGCTTTGCCCGCAGTACGTTACTTCCGCCCTTCCTCCGCCATCTTGTCCTGACGTCATCGATCCCAGCCTCCCTCACAGTTCCTTCCCAGCATTCCTCCACTTCCGCTCCTCCCTCATAAAATGGCCGACGCCATGTTTCGCGCCAAGATATGAACTGTTTAGTTTATATTTTTGACCTCCATTTTCTTTTTTTATTGTGGAGCATCTACAATATACGGGGCCGGAAAACCCCAAACCTTTATGTTGTGTCCTTCTCCATCTTTTACAATATATATATATATATATATATATATATATATATATATATATATATACATATATATATATATATATATATATATATATATATATATATACACATATATATATATATACATATATATATATACACACACATAATCTACCACAACGTCTGATACTCCTCCTTTTTACTGTGTTCTCACAGCCTGGATTGCCGCTGTCATAATCAGCTGGATTTGTGTTGAAGTGACATTCAGCATGTGTCAATCGATGTAAGCATACAACCGGCTTCATCAATAACTTCGTCATCTAGCTTTTGAGAGTTGAAGTATTCATAAACATCAAAGTGTCCACTACTCAAATTGTCACCTGTGAATCTAAGATGTTTAAGAGGCATTGACGGTTCTCCAAAGGTGTAAAATATTTGGCCATTCGGAACACTTGAAAGCGACAACCAAACAATTCAGCGCCAGCCATCAACCCACATACAGAACCATAGGTGAAGGGCTTAAGCATTTCAGTCTTATAGTGCTCCTGTGTACTATAATTATCTCCTGTACCATCATCAGTCCATACTTTCAACCTCTCCCAGTCATTTAATACATAAGACACAATGTCTTTGCGGATATCAAAAGTGAGCCTGATATGTCCGTGCAATATGTAACACAGAGAATGGAAAAGGCAGGCCATCTCCGGGCATGGACACCACTCGGTAAGTGATAGTTCTTTGATTGATGGTGATTACGTCGATAGACATTTTAATAGGGGTACAGTTGGAAGAATAAAGGGAATAGGTACTTGATCAGTAAACAAAGTATAAAATATCTACACAATAACTATAACAATCATAACAGATGAACAATAAAACAGTGCAGAACCCGTGGATTAAATAAAATGGTTGCCTCGTTGGCGAAGCAAGGAAAAAGGACTTTCTTATATGTCGTTCGTTTATAAAACAGTGCAGAAGCTATGAGAAAGCTGCTTCACAAAAAAACTGCGGAGCGCCTAATATGGGCAGGCAGTCAGGCAAAGAAAGTGAATGAAATAAGCATAAATGTAATAAATGAACAAAACAACAGCAGAAAAGCCGCAGATTAAATAAAGGAAATGGGTACTTGAACAGTAAACTAAGTGTAAAATACGTACACAATAAGTATAACAATCGTAACAGATGAAGAATAAAACAGCGCAGAACCCGTGGATTAAATAAAAAGGTTGCCTCGTTGGCGAACCAAAGAAAATGGACTTTCTTATATGTCGTTCGTTTATAAAACAGCGCAGAAGCTGTGAGAAAGCTGCTTCCTTGTTGAAGCAAGGAAACGAATGAAGACACTGCAGCGAAGAATGGCCTTATATGGGCAGGCAGTCAATTACGTGGGAGGTGTGCTGATTTCCACAGCAGCCGCAACTATGCATATGCTAAAACAGTGGAGAACCTATGAAAAGGCTGCTTCTTTGGCGAAGCAAGGAAATGAATGAATACGCCACAGCGAAGAACGGCCTTATATGGGCAGGCAGTCAATTACATGGGAGGAGTGCTGGGTTTCGCAGCAGCCTTACATATGAATATGCTAAGTATTGACTAAATAGAAGTTGAAAAGATATATGTTTTCGAATGTGATCGCGCAATTCAGATCGAGTTGACATTTTGTCTGTGCACAGTTTCTGCCAAACACCACCCTGACCATCTCATCTTCGTCTGCATAAGCACAGTCCTTCACCAAATGAAGTGAATGGGAGGGGAGATGATGACGTGACTCCCCCACCTGCCTTAACTGTCAATCCCCCACAAACACAGTCTCTCGGAATTTGCATAAATACAGCCTTTCACCTGCAATTTTAACTTAGTTACAAAGTGATCAAAACTCTTGTTTATATTCTGCGTCCTCTCATTAAACTTGTATCCCGCATTACCCGTGGGCATGACAAATGCCAGCGGCAGCGTGTCTATGAACTTAATTTAAACTTCAGGTTTACACCGTGCTTTGTTTCCGAAGTAGCAGCAGTCATGAATATGGTTGTATATGTCAGTCGCTCACTTCTTATTGTTTCGCTGCCTTGTCAATTATATAATGCATGTTTTCTTCAGCGCGTTTTGGAGCTCTTCCTGGTTTTCTGCGTAGTGCGTTGACAGTCAGTTCACGTGATTACGTGGGAGGCGTGATGATGTCACACGAAACTCCGCCCCCCACGGCTTTCCAGCTCAATTCCATTACAGTATATGCAGAAAAATAGCTTCCAGTTATGACCATTACACGTTGAATTTCGAAATGAAACCTGCCCAACTTTTGTAAGGAAGCTGTAAGGAATGAACCTGCCAAATTTCAGCCTTCTACCTATACGGGAAGTTGGAGAATTAGTGATGAGTCAGTCAGTCAGTCAGTCAGTCAGTGAGGGCTTTGCCTTTTATTAGTATAGATAAATCTGCAAAAACCTCAAGTAAACTTTTTTCACGTTGTCATTATGGGGTGTTGTGTGTAGAATTCTGAGGAAAAAAATGAATTTAATCCATTTTGGAATAAGGCTGTAACATAACAAAATGTGGAAAAAGTGATGCGCTGTGAATACTTTCCGGATGCACTGTATAGTCAAGATATTCGTCATGGGTGCAGTGATGGTAGTCACTGTGATGAGACCCTGGTTGGTTGTTATTTTATGGTCCATAATGGACGTTATGAGTTTAACAGTTTGACAATACTGATCTCCTCTGCCTATTCTATTGCAGCAATATTTTTTTCATGGATTGCATTTTTAAAATTGTTTTAATTAAAAAAATTCCCTCTTCTACTACACATAGTAACAATTGCAAAAATCTGTTTTATAGTTCATAATGCATTGAACAAATTTTAAACATCGCTTGGTATAAATAATACATTTGATTTTTTTTAATCATTCATAACATCTTCATTGCCATCTGTGAATGTCTTAATAAATAATATCCGAGTGAATATCCTCTTCAACTTGAAAGTGTGGGTACTTATCTGCAATCCTTAATTTAGATTTTGCATTACATGTGTTGATGCTTATTTTATTTGAAGAGGAAAATTTGAATATCAAATAAACATGTCACATATAAGATTGTAATCAGTGATGTATCTGCAGCAATCTAATGAGCTTCTTTTTGGTGCCCAGACAAATTGAGATCTAGGGTCATTTTTAAACATTTCCAATTTACAAAATGGGAAGAAGCGATGATGGCCAATATAAAAAGCTCCAGAGAGATAGAGAAGTAGAATATGAGTGTTCAAAACTGGAAAGCAAGGCCAGCTTTACACACAGAAGGCCTGGCCGAAGCAGCAAAGTATTAATAAGTTTGTCATTTTGCTTTCAAAATGTATGCTCAGCTACTGTATAATCCACTCCCACCTGCCAAGGAATAGTTAGGTTTACATCTGCTAGCTACTCAGAAAGGTGTACCTGACATATGCAGAGGAACCTCTGGCAACCATTCCAAAGCTCTACGGTAAAGCAAGTTAAAGCCCGTGCCAGTGCAGAGTTTTAGAAATAAATGTGGTGTGCCTTAAGCTTGGTGAGTATTGGTGCATGCCACTCCAAAATGGCCTTGCCTTGGTGTGTTCAAAGTTAAAATGAACTGATTAATTGTTAACGTGCAGGCACGATTTTCTCAGTTGTTTCTCATTGATGCTCCGTGGGTCATCAGGCAAAGCACCTGCAGTATAAAAGAGTCTGAATAGGATACAGAGGAGATTGAACAGAAAAAGGAAAACAGAGAATGAGAGAATCATTGAAGAAAATGAAGGTTGAGAGTTGGATGGTGGGAGAGAGAGAGAGTGTGTTAGAGAGTAAAATCAGGTGTGTAAGCTAGTGCAAAGGACAGGAGCCATGGTGGCTGAGAACTGGTGCAGCAGTAAGCAAGAGGAATAATGGGGTAGGTTCACTTCTGTTGAGCATCCATAGAGCAATAGTGAACAAAGGGCTACGAACTGGTTTGGGCATCCCAGTTGGTGAATGACTGAGGTAGCTGAGATGCAAACTGTTTTAAAGGCTGACCATACTTGGTGGTGTCTCAGATCATGCTGAGTTGATCAGATGGGTGAGTGGGGATGGAGAAGAGAAAGAAAGGCAGCAAAGCTCAGTGAACAGAGTGTAAGGCAAACTTATTTTATTCCTGATCTTACATTCTTTTTCATTTATTGATTACTGAATCTGTTCCTACAAAGAGTACTGGATTTTATTGATTATTTATTTATGAAAGAAGACTGCACTGTACTTTATTTATTGGACACTGTTTGTTTGAATAAATGCACAAAGCAATAATTTGCAATAATCTTGTTATGTCCTCATTGCACTAGTCTGTTTCAGTCATGACTACTGAAGACCAAATTCAAGAATGTGGTAAAGCTACCAGCAACCAAGGCATCACAAGCTCATCCATGGATGAACTTCTGTGAGTCATGCTTACAAACCGGATAGTGCTTGGGACAGGAATCTTCACTTCTATGAATCAGTACAGGATGACTTTGAAACCCATATGAGCTAGGATTGTCACAGTTTGCCAATTAACTTCCCTTATCTGACTATCCTAGGAAGTGACCGTCTGTATCAGTAAACCTAACTGTTTAGCATGACTTGATGTCAAATGGTTCATTAATAATCAGAGCTGGGCAGTGTAATGGGGTTAAATGAAAGTCCTCTTCTTCAGCAGATGCAAGATCTGAGTCATTCCAAGTACATTATCATACTATATTTTGTGAAACTGACTCCCTAGACTTTAGCCTATCACATTTTCCAAAGCATGGTGTTAATTATCTGAGGAATTCCATATTAACTTCTCAATATCAAAGTTTGTGTTTTGGTCCACCAGTCCCCTTGATTTGGTCTGGAATTAACACAGAATTGAGTCTGACAATTCCCAAAATCTTGCTCCATGATCAACATCAAATGATGCATCTCATTTGGATGTAAAAAGTACTGATATTCTATGCATAAACGATGAATAGATAAGCCAGAAGTTAATGACTGACTCATTTACAATTTTGATGATTTCAATAGTTTACATAACCTCTTAAATGGCCACATATTAAGAAATAATACCATTTCTTTAACACTTCGGGGGCAAAACAGGAAGCATGTGAGGAAATACAGCTACAATCTAAAACTACAGAAAGATTTATAATAAGTAGTTGACAAAAGATAATAAATGCTTTAACATAAAATGAGACACAGAAGAGCAACAATAAAAGATGAATTGCAGTTTTCCTTTATAGCTAATGTTTTTTAAGTAAAGCAGGTCTTCATTTCATTTTTATGTGAACACGTTCAGCCACAAAATAAGAATTCTGTTTTCAGCTGAAGTAACATGCTGACATCCAATAAATACATTTTCTTTCAGAAATGTTCATGTTCAGTTTGTTTCCTGGCAGATGCACATGTGGGATGAGTTACTAAAAGGCACAGTGTATGTGCAAGAATTCATTATATGATAATCTTTTCAAAGAAAGCAAGTGACTGTGGTGTAGCATAAGGAATCATTTCAACTGATGCCACTGAATAAATCTGATTAACTAGCTCATGGTGTGGAAAGTGACAATGACAATGTTTATAAAAAAAAAACTGACATCTTCTTGTATTAAAAAGCTGTGTCCCTGTTAATAGCTCTGTGGGATCACCTGCAAAATTAGATTTAAAACATTGACCATTTCAATGCTAGTCAGTCATTTTTGTCATAAGATTATATTTTTCCAAGGCATTTATTTTTGATGCAAACTGTGATCAAGTTTAAGACCCACCAAAAAAGATAACAATAAGAAAAGACTGAATTGTGTCACATTATATATAAAGTGAACAAGGTCTGCACTGAAGCATGTTGAAATTGCTATGCATTCTGTTATTCCCAGATCAATTTCTTTTAGGTTTTTGCTCTTCCTATAAAGGTACTGAAATGCAAATATTTATTTAAAATGGAGAATTTTGTATATACAGATACTATTGGTCATATTTCTGATTTCAGAACTCTTAGGACATGTTTTAAAACGAATCATTACAATCAATGATAAATCAAGTAATTCAGTAAACGAAATTGTAACAGAAAGGATTGCATATTCAAAATATCAGGGTACAAAACATATTAGGGGTAAACAGCTGTTTGTAAGATTATGGATGAGCAATAGAGATTAAAAATGATACTGTTTATTGTCCATTTTGATGATAATGAATTTACATGTACAGTACATGTGTCTGACGCTGTGTACATTATACACATGTATTGTAACATGAAGAAGTACAACCTTTTTTTGTTCTATGCATTTGTATATCAGGACCTTATTCCATCCATCCATCCATTTTCCAACCCGCTGAATCCAAACACATGGTCACGGGGGTCTGCTGGAGCCAATCCCAGCCAACACAGGGCACAAGGCAGGAACCAATCCCGGGCAGGGTGCCAACCCACCGCAGTCAGGACCTTGTCAAGTCCTAAAATGAACATTAAAACAACTGAGAGGAGAATAGGCCATTCACCACCCAAACAGCTTATCCATCCTATTCCCATAGATTCTACAAATAACATCAAGCTGAAAGTGGCTAAAGCTCTTACTGTACACTGCACTACTTTGTGATTTATTCCATGTGTATATTGTTATTTGCATGAAGAAAACTTTCTAATTTTGGGGAAAATCTGCCCTTAATAAGTTTCCAACCATATCCCTGTGTAGCAGGGCTAGAAAAAATATCAGTTGTGCTTGTTCTATGTTTATAAGTGTTGTGTCCGTCTTAACTTTTCCTTGAATATTTAAATGTATCTGAAGAAGTGTTTCCCACTGGAAACAACGTAACGTCAGTAACTGCAATGTTTAACCTTTTCTAAAAACAGGGATTTCTTGTAATTATAACATCTAGTTCTAAGCTGCCTTAATTTAAAAAATGACTACACTTTTCAAACTGGAAGAAAGAAGAAAATTAGTCTGTAAAACGTGGATTACGATCGACTTTCACAAATGTTGCTGTCATTTACCAAAAAGAATAACACATCACTTCTCCTCTGGCTACCCTTGCTAGTAAGACTTTTTGGACTTTTCACCACCGACGTCCCACAAACTTGATGCCTGAACTCACTGATGAGTTTGTTTTGGGTTATGTCCTTTGCCTGTTTTGAACTGTTTTTTTCTCTTATATTTACTTTGCTTAGACTTGCTGGCTTCTAGCTATACTTCATTACCCACAATAACTGTAAATTAACATTGAGCATTGTGGGTACATGTGGTTGCTTGCTCCTTGTTTTGCTAATAATTACTGCATGTTTTGAAATTAAGGCAAGGGAGGCCTGGGATTGATTTGTGTTTTTCTTTATTTTTTTAATTACTGTGCATATTTGCATTTATATCAGAAATGGGGAATGTTTGTAGAGGTGAGTTAAGACATTTAAAGGTAAGTAAGGTTTGGCATAGCTGAGTCTGGACTTTACTCAAGCTTTGATTGCGTAACTTCCCACCCTACAAGTGTGAGAATGTTTGTCACACCTGTGTTTTTTCTTGATGAATTTATTTTAAAGTAACATCTGAGATCTTGTGTACTAATTCTTTTCATAACTTTAAATAGTTTTGATTACTTGATTGATAATTTGACTTTTTCTGCTTTTCTGGTATCAGTATCAGTATCATCCTTTTAAGATTGGGAAAACTTTTCTGTAACCTTTAACAAACTCCAGTTTGTAGGTAATCACAAATGGTTCAAAGAAGATGCCATATCCCTTTCACTTCATACTATCCTATTACATGCATAATAAAAACTTATTCTGCAGAGTCCTGCTTATACACTAAAGCAATACATGTTACACTGTTGTATCAGTAAAGCTAATAAACAGGCCTCTACATTGGAATTTCTAAGTGGTATACCTCAACACAGGCTCTCCACAGGAGCACTATGTTGAGCCTCCTGCTGTACTCCTCTTTCACCTATTGTATGGACAAGCAATTAAATTATCTCATGGAGGTTTTCTTGAAGTTGCACAAAGAAATTAACCCCAGGTATGAAGGGCATTTCCTACTTTACAGGCTAAGGAAGTTAAATGCTTTCAGCAGAGTAGACTTAATGGGGTCCAATGCAGGTTTCAAAACTCTCAACAGCATAAAAAATAATAGATAAACTTTATTAATCCCATGGGAAAATTCAGCATTAGTAGAAGCATAAAAAACAAGGATATAGATAATACAGCCAATCGATCAATCAATAAGTAAATAATAAAAAAGTAATAAGTACATTAGGTGGAAGCATTGAATTGCCTGATAGCAGTGGACAAAAAAGCACCCCAGAGGCACTTCTTAGCACACCGTGGTAGAATTTATGCCATTATCCTATTTTTCTACTACAGCTTCCAGTGATACAGGGCTCACTCTGTGATGAACCAGTCTTTTTTGATACATTTGTTCCGGCATTGTGCTTCTTTTAAGCTCAGATTGCTTCCCCAGGAGACTGATACATAGAACAGCACACTGGCTACTATGGACTGGTAGAACATTTCCCGCAGCTTGCTGCACACATCAAAAGACCTGAGTCTCCTTAGAAAGTACATTCTGCTATGGTCCTCCTTTTAGAGCGCCACTGTGTTGTCTGACCTGTCCAGTTTGTTGTATATGTAAACATCCGGGTACTTGCAGCTCTGCACCACTTCCATGTCGTGGTCTTAGAGGCTTATTGGCATGCTGGAAGTCCACCAACACATATTTTGTCTTGCTGATGTTGAGTTTCATGTTGTTATCCCTACACCACAAGACAAAAGTCCTTAAAGTGATTCACATAATCAATGAGAGCAGTGAAAATTAAGGGGAAGTGCATTTAAGAATGAAGCCTGGATGTCCTTCTCACAAAAGTGTCATGCGAGTCTACTGTAAGTATTAAATTTTATAGCTCAAGCAGAAATCTTGAGAACTTTGCTGCCTGATAAAATGCTACTTTTAGAGCACCATTCATGCTAAGAAAATTTAATTGTTTTTCTTTTAAAACATTAATTGCTACATTGCAAGCAGTTGCTTGCTACTTACTCGTCTCACTTCTCCTTTGTCACAAATCCTTGGTGAAAAAGGCATCTGAGTAAGCATATGACTAATCCCCAGCACAGTTATAAATACTGAAGATACACCATGCAGTCAAATATCTTTGTAGATATTCTGATCATCTTATGATTTATTAATAATCAAAAACTGTGTAAGCTGACTACTAAGATTAAATGTTAGAGATTATCCCTTCATATTGGATGTTTCAAGAGAAACATAAATACTACCTGATTAAGTATGTGTGTCAACAGGAAATCTATACTTACTGAATTGCTTCTGTAGATTATTTCCGTATTTAAGAGGATAAACTCACTTGGATACCCCACAGTGCCATTAATATTTTTTTAAATTTAAAATGGAGAGAATATTAAATAGCAAATGGATCTGAATGAAAAAATGAGTTATGAGGTCGCCAAGACATCACAAGCATTTAATGCACAAGATGGATTAGTAGTGGTAGAAATGACAAACCAAGCATATGTTTGCTGAAGTGAGTGAATATACTAGACTACAACTGTTCTGTGCCAATAAAATAAGTGATTTTTTTTCTATATTTAGTTTCTTCAGATTACATTGGGTTTATTTAACAGCTTAATCCTATAAAACAGAGTCAATGATTTAAAAACTATAATAAGTCTTTTTAAAGTACAGTATTCTTTCTGCTATAATGTTTAAGAGTCAACAATGGTTAACAAAAAATGGTAACATTGGTTTTCTATGCAGAATGTGCAAAACTTCGAAAAACATTGAAAAAATCATTGAAAACAAACTCATTCTACTTCTGCTGACGTCTTGAACTCAGGTCTATGAGAATTAGTTCCAGTTCTCAGTGACCCAACTGTTTGCATTAATATGGTTAAGTAATTTGAAGAATGGATTGACCAGCAAAATGTTCCACAAAATGTACTTGACTCTCTTTCTTGACATAAAAAGGTTTCCAAACTTTGCATTTAAAGCTGTCTCCTTATTTTAAGCTTTCTGAACTTGGGCCTACTTTGGGAAACTGAATAAAAATAACTTTTCATGTTAAATTTTTTTTTGAAAAGAGCGTATGCTAACATCATACAAACAGCGACCAGGTGTTGGATTCATTCCCAGGACACTAGACCCATGGGGCAGCAGCTCAACTTCCTGCATCTCTGTGCCACTCCAGACTGGGATATACTGCTGGGGTCACATAGTGAGAACATTGAAGAGGCTGTTGAATGCACAACTGATTACATCAACTTCTGTATGGACATTGTAGTTCCAGTAAGAACAGTATACTGCTATGCTAACAACAAGCCATGGATTACAAGTGACATCAAGGGCCTTTTGAACCAGAAGAAAAGGGCTTTTAAAGGCGGTGATCAGCATGAGCTCAAGCGCTTGCAGAAGGAACTCCGAGTCCAGCTCAGGGTGGCGAAGGAGCAGTACAAGAGAAAACTGGAGCAGAAATTGCAGAATAACAGCATGAAGGAAGTGTGGGATGGGATGAAGATCATCACTGGCTGCAGCTCGAAGCGGGGTGCCACCATCAAGAGAGATGTGGAGAGAGCAAACCAAATGAACAACTTCTTTAACAGGGTTTGACCACCCTAACCCACTCTCACCTTGGAGTACTTCATCCTCCAACCATCCTTCTGCTGATACCAGCATAGGTGAGACATCCCCACCCACAATTACAGCAGCACAGGTGAGCAGAGAGCTGAGGAGACTTCGTGCCAGCAAAGCAGCGGGTCCAGATGGTATATCGCGTGGACTGCTGAAGGCCTGTACGTTGGAACTGGGGAGTCCTCTACAGCGCATCTTCAACCTGAGCCTGGAACAGGGGAGAGTCCCGAGGCTTTGGAAAACATCTTGTATCACCCCAGTCCCAAAGGTATCACGTCCTAGTGAGCTGAATGAATGCCGGCTTGTTGCTCTGACGTCACATGTGATGAAGACTATGGAGTGGCTGCTGCTTCACCACTTGAGGCCGCAGGTCCGCCACGCCCTCGACCCTCTGCAGTTCGCATACCAGGAGAAGGTGGGAGCAGAAGATGCCATCATCTATATGCTACACTGATCCCTCTCCCATTTGGACAGAGGCAGTGGTGCTGTAAGAATTATGTTTTTGGACTTCTCTAGCGCCTTCAATACCATCCAACCTCTACTCCTTAGGGACAAGCTGACTGAGATGGGAGTAGACTCACACCTGGTGGCATGGATCGTGGACTATCTTACAGACAGACCTCAGTACAGTGGGACCTCGGTTTACGAGTAACTTGGTTTACAAGTGTTTTGCAAGATGAGCAGAAATCTTTAATAAATTTTGACTTGATAAACAAGCGATGTCTTGCAATACGAGTAGTATGGATGCACTTTGTCTGCTGAGCGTCATGTGATCACAACTGAGCTGATGGTTCTTCTCTCTCTCTTTCCTTATCTCTTTCGCTCGCTTGCCCAGTGCATCTCTCTCTCTCTCTCTCCTTATCTAGCTCGCTTGCTCGCCCAGCGTGTCTCTCTCTCTCTCCTTATCTCGCACGCTCACTCGCTCGCCCGTCTCTCTCTCTCTCTCTCTGGCAATCGTCTCCTATTGTCCGTCTGAGTCTGTGTGATTCACTCATATAGTCAACATCCGTACGAGCGTATATTGTTTACTACAGCATTGTGACTGTGTGTGTGTGTGCGCAGTGAAGTGCGAGTCCCCATCTTGCTCCCCAAAACACGAAGCTGATTCTCAGTACTTTAACACCAGCTTTATTCAGCTTGAAACAGCAACAGCGCTGTTATTTATTGTAGCGGGATCTTTATAATGTTCCTTGTATGACCCATTGATGACAGGCACTTATAGCATGTCTGGGATCTTTTTGGATGCGCTTATATGGTGAACTGCTACAGCGCTGGGAGACTGCGATTGCTTTGGGACGCTCTTCCGCGTGTCGTCCCGTTGGGTGGTATCCCACAAGAGTTTAGAAACTCACACCGCCATGATTCTTTTTAAAGGTAAAGTGCAGGTTAATTTGTATTATGTATTTTACTTTATATTTTGTATTAATCATTTTTATATGAATAGTTTCCATTATTTCTTATGGGGAAATTCGCTTTGATATACGAGAGCTTTGGATTGTGAGCACGTTTCCAGAACGAATTATGCTCGCAAACCGAGGTTCTACTGTATATGCGTCTTGGGAACTGCAGGTCTGATATTGTGGTCAGTAACACAGGAGCGCTGCAGGGAACTGTACTTTCTCCGGTCCTTTTCAGCCTATATACATCAGACTCCCAATACGATTCGGAGTCCTGCCACGTGCAAAAGTTCGCTGATGACACTGCTATTGTGGGCTGCATCAGGAATGGGCAGGAGGAGGAGTACAGGAAGATAATCAAAGACTTTGTTAAATGGTGCGACTCAAACCACTTACATCTTAACACCAGCAAAACCAAGGAGTTGGTGATGGGTTTTAGAAGGCCAAGGCCCCTCATGGACCAATGATCATCAGAGGAGACTTTGTGCAGAGGATACAGACCAATAAATACTTGGAAGTGCAGCTGGATGATAAATTGGACTGGTCTGCCAATACTGATGCTCTGTGTAAGAAAGGTCAGAGCCGACTATACTTCCTTAGAAGGCTGGCATCCTTCAACATCTGCAATAAGATGCTGCAGATGTTCCACCAGACGGTTGTGGTGAGTGCCCTCTTCTACGCGGTGGTGTGCTGGAGAGGCAGCATAAAGAAGAAGGACGTCTCAAGCCTGGACAAACTTGTTAAGAAGGTAGGCTCTATTGTAAGAATGAAGCTGGACAGTTTAACATCTGTAGCAGAGCGACGGGCACTAAGCAAACTCCTGTCAATCATGAAGAATCCACTGCATCCACTTAACAGTGTCATCTCCAGGCAGAAGAGTAGCTTCAGTGACAGACTTTTGTCACTGTCTTGCTCCACTGACAGACTGAGGAGATCGTTCCTCCCCCACACTATGCGACTCTTCAATTCCACCCATGGGAGTAAATGCTAACATTACTCAAAGTTATTGTCTGTTTTTACATGCATTTTTATTACTCTTTAATTTTTTTTTTTTTGTATCAGTATACTGCTGCTGGATTATGTGAATTTCTCCTTGGGATTAATAAAGTATCTATCTATCTATCTATCTATCTATCTATCTATCTATCTATCACTCCAGTTTTGTTTAAAAAATATGTTTCTTGGGACAGCCTCAACACCTATGAAGAACACATTTGGTCTCTAAATATCCACTTCAATCGAGGCACTTGCTACAGTCTTCAGGGTGTTGTTTGTGCTGTTGTTTATGTAGTTTGATATAGTTAACTTTATCCCATTGTGAAAATAACATGCCTTGACATAGCAAAAAGGTTTGGGGCAGCCTCCCCGTATAATTTAAGTTTGGCTGAAAATTAGGCAAAGAGATAAATGATAAGTTTGTACAGATACTAGTCCAAAACAGAATAGACTGGCAGATGGAATTTGGCGTTTTTTAAAGTTGGACAGAGTAATTGATGTCATCTGGACAGGAACCGGAAGTAATGCCATAGGGCCCAGAAACGGAAGTGACATTGTTAAATCCAGTTGTAATTTCCTGTGTTTAGTCTACAGGGACAAAATAGAAAGGATTAGTGCACTCTGCCATCCCCTGGTTTGGCATGGAACTACCTTCTTTTGGGCCCTTTAGCTGCCTCCTAGGTGTACGTGTATGACACCATAAATTAGACTCTTCAAACAAGGAGTAGGAGGTTGGGAGCATGCACCGATACAGCACATTGCCGCACCCAACACAAGACTAATTTCCAACTAATTCCACACAATTTCAGAGTACACTTCCAACCACCAGAGAAACTACATCAGTCTTTTTCTGGGATAAATTCTCATCCCAGCTGTTTCAGTTTTAATAATAATAATAATACATTTTTTTTATTTGTAAGCGCCTTTCTAAATACTCAAGGACACAGAACAATAGACAAAACACATATTATAAACAAAAGTAAAATACAAAAGTTAAAATCAGACAGAGCAATTGTAACCAAAGAGAAAAAGCAGTCTTAAACAAATGACTTTTAAGTTTAGATTTGAAAAGTGAAAATGATTCAATATTGCTAAGCTCAGATGGTAGTGAGTTCCAGAGCTGGGGAGCAGAGCAAATGAATGCTCTGCTCCCCATAGTGGTAAGACGGACAAAGGGGACAGTCAAGTGGATGGAGGAAGAGGATCTAAGGGTATGGGAGGGAATGGCAACATGGAGGAGGTCAGACAGATATGGAGGGGCAAGGTTGTGGATAGCCTTAAAAGTCAGTAGGAGAATTTTGAATTGAATTCAGAACTGAACTAGAAGCCAGTGAAGCTGCTGCAAAACGGGAGTAATATGGTGAATAGAGGGGGTTCTAGTAATGATGCGGGTAACTGAATTCTGGACCAGTTGAAGCTTATAAAGAGATTTGTGAGAAAGACCAAAGAAAAGGGAATTGCAATAATCCAGAAGAGAAGTGACAAGGCTATCAACAAGGATAGCAGTGGTGTGGGGAGTGAGGGAGGGGTGAATACGATTAATGTTACACAAGTGGAAATATCCAGACCGGGAGATGTTATTGATGTGGGACTGAAAGGATAAAGTACTGTCAAGGATGACACCCAGACTCTTAACCTATGGGGAAGGGGAGACAGAGGAATTATCAATAACAAATGAAAAATGATAAGTTTTGGATAATGTTGATTTTGTACCAATGAGGAGAACCTCAGTTTTGTCACTATTTAATTTAAGAAGATTTGAAGAAAACCAGGATTTGATTTCTGCTATTCAATCAGTAAGTGAGGAGGGTGGAGAGGAAGCAGTAGGTCTGCTAGTGAGATAGAGCTGGGTGTCATCAGCATAACAGTGGAAGCTAATGTTATATTTATGAAAGATATTGCCAAGGGGAAGGAAGTGAATAATGAAAAGGAGGGGTCCCAGGACAGAGCCCTGGGGCACACCTGAAGTAACAGCGGTGGGTTGGGATGTGAAAGTTTTAAGCTGAACAAACTGAGTGCGGCAACAAACTGAGAGGTAGGATCTAAACCAATCTAGTGGTATGTATGTACTGCCAATCGAAGATAATCCATTGAGAAGAGTGATGTGACAAATAGTGTCAAAGGCTGCACTCAGATCAAGGAGGATGAGAATAGTAATTAAACCAGAATCAGCTGCCATAAGAAGGTCATTAGTAATTTTTATAAGTGCCATTTCTGTACTGTGGAGGGGACGAAAATCAGACTGGAACTGTTCATACAGATTATTTTGAGATAAATGAGGATTTAGTTGAATAGCCACTATTTTTTCAAAAATTTTGGAAATGAAGGGTAGATTAGAAATAGGACGAAAATTATTTCAGTATTGTGGTTATTGCAGCAGTTTTAAAAGATGAAGAAACAGTACCAGTAGTGAGAGAAGTGTGGATTATAGCAGAAATAAGGGGGGTCAGAGAGGGGAGGCGGGCTTTGACTAGAACTGTAGGGAGGGGGATCAACTTGACAGGTGGGTGGCTTAGACTTTCAGACAACATCTGAGATTACTGAGAAGGTAGGACGCTGAAAAGAGGAAAATGAGAGTTGCTGGGTGAAATTCAAATGAAGTACTGGAGGAATCCGTACATAGAGACTGGTGAATCTTCTGGATTTTTTCATTAAAAAAGAACATAAGGGAATTGCAAAATTTACTTGAGTAAAGGTGAGAAGGTAAAGAATCTGGGGGTTGCCTGATATTAAGTAGTGAAAACAATGACTTGGTGTTTCCTTCATTGGAAGAAATAATGAGAGTATAATAGTTAGATTTAGTTTGGGCAATACAGTCCTTGTAATAAAGTATATGATTTTTGTACATTTCTCTGTGAAAAAAGAGTCCAGTTTTTTCATATAACCGTTCAAGATGTAGTAAGAGGAAAAAACTTGCATGGTCATGCTTTTACACAAGTCACCCAGAGTTAGATTTCCACCTGAGGTTTTCCATGTCTTTAGTAACTGTTATTTACAACATATTTATATTCATAGAAATAAACATTAATGGATGCACAAAATACTGTATTCATTTAGGAGTCAGCCAAGATTGCTGTGCTTAATGATTAATTTCCACTTTGTTAAAATGGGGTCTCAGTTGGAGACAAACACAATTGTAAAAATATAAGCAAACTACCTGTTTTCTTGTAAAGTTTTCCAAACATCATCCTCATGTATTGCCCTGATAATGGAAATAAATTTCAGCACTGCTTCTGCTGTTTACAGTGAAATCTTTCCACATTGATAAAATGCAGCTCTTTCATGTGCCTCTCTCTCTTTAAATGTCATACTTAAAATCAGCAGGTGCTTACTGTATTTTCAATCATTTTCTATTTTGACTGATAATATCTTTAGTACAACTTAACGTGACTAAGCAAAAGTCATGAAAATACATACAATAGGTATATGAATCTTATTGTACATATTTTATCTTGACCTTTAGAATGAAAGAACGAGAAAGAAATCACCAGAAAATATTGTAGAGCCACAGGCTACCCCATTTAACCAATGAGGAATCTGTGGTTTTTGAAAAAGATTTCATTGGCCTTATGCAGACAATGTGTACCTGGCTCCATTGCTGCTGGGTGGCTATGGCCAGCAGAGACAGGAGTGGAGGCAGGACTAGTGTCCTTCTGACTGCCCCAGCAGTTGGATGTCTTCTTGGTAGGAACTGGAAGTAGAGGACTATTGGCTTACTGTGCTGCTGACATCTCATGTTCTCTATACATCTCTTTCCCACCAGCATCTGTTAGGTCAGTTGCTGGAAGCAAAGTTTTTTCCCTCTTATGTGTCAATATACCATTTGCAATAAATAAAATAAAACAACCATTACCCTATTGCTGAAGTGGTCAATTGAAATTCACCTTTATTTTTTGAGCAGTTGACTTTTGCCCCAAACATGAATAACTGCAACAAATGCAACAAAATTATGTTGTGTGCAAGTAGACATTCCAAACTAAATAGTATTAACAGTAAATTAGTTTTATCTCCTTCACTTTATTAAGTTTACTGCAATACTTAATATTTCTCACTGTTTTCAATACCAGCTTTATTTAGAAGTGCTCTGTAGCACCGTTTTATTTTAATGAAATATGTTCAATTAACCAACATAAATCTACAGTTGTGTTGTACAGAAAGCAATACAAAACTAATATTCAGCTAATCTTTTAGCTACATGCAGTTAATTAACAGCCTTTGTGGAAATGTGTTCATTTTCATAGTGAAAGCTGAACATTCAGAAGTGAACCATTACAAATAAAAGTACTTACAGTACTGGCACTTCTGTCTACAGAACATGATTTGATCTCTTTTTCGAGTCTACATGTGGGAAGGCTGCCTTGAATAGTGAAATAAAGATCAATTCATCTATTCACCCAAGCTAACTTGTCTACCGAATTGATAGATGACCTGTGAGAAATATAATCAATAATGAATGTAAATCAAATTAATTATGGAGCACACAACATATTATAAGTACCTGTTCACATGCTTTGTGTTTGTAGATCAACCTCTTCTCTTTAGGAAATGGTAATAAAGACTTTGATCTCAAATTCATAAAACCTAAGTCAAGAACAATTTTCATGATTATTTTTAGAGATTTTCAAATTCAACCCACTTCTATAAGATGATAAAAGTGATAGACCTATTCTCTTTGAAATTGATTTAAAATTTTCTCTGTAAGGAATGTGCTTCATTTCTTTTGGAAACAGTAGAAAGGCCAAATTTTGCATTTCCAGTATATGCTTACTGTACATTTTGACTGTATTACTTTTTTGTTGTATGATGAGAGAAAATTGTGTACAGTAGGTTAATCTATGCAGACCTATGAAAGTATGGGGGGGGGGGCAACGTTCTTGAATTTGTACAACTGCACATTGGGTCGTCAATTACTTATTATTTCTTTTGAGTTAATACAGAATTGAAAACAGGTATTAAGAACTAAATGTCAGTACTGTATATTGTGTTTTTAGCCACTCTCTCTTCTTCCACCCATTTACAGTATATCTGATAGCTTACACAGACAAGCATTTGGCATAAGGCAAGCACCATTCTTGAATATGGCACCAGCTGAGCACCCAGAGTCACTTCCTCTGGACAGTTTAGAGACATTAAATAACAAGTAGAAATATCTTTGTGATGTCAGAGCAAATGCAGTGTAAACTCGTACAGAGACAGGGAGGACGTGTAAACTCATGTTCTTTCAAAATGTTGGGCAACAGGTTTAATTTATTTTGCCAAACCATGTTAAAATCTTCATATTTTCTGTTTCAAGGTTCCAAGAACTTCGGTTGACTATTTGTATAGAGTCTACACGTTAAATGAATGGCTGCTTGCACACAAGACTTCATTTAACACTAGAATCTCCATCAGCGTCTTTTGTGTTGTAAATGTGCCGATCAGCACAAGCAGCAAGCAGCCTGCTGTCCCATCCGCTGTCATCAGAGCACTGCCAGATCTAAACAGCAGCGGGGCAAATTGCTTGTGTACTGAAGTGACTTTAGCTAGACCACTGACCATTAATGCTGAAAAGCCACTGTTTGGAATACTATCAATTATGGACCTGAACTCCACCCCTAGCCCCACCTCTTGATTCTTTGCTCTAGTAACATTACTCATGCATTAGCTGTATGATGGGAGGACTAATGCATCAAGACTAATGCTTGTGTTCTTGTCATCCACTGACATTCATCTAAACAGGGAAAAAACTTAAACTTAAGAGCAGGGAGCAGTGTAACGACTCATTAGGCTCACCAGGCAGTGTAAAAAAATGAATTAGTATTGGAATATAAACTTTATGCCATAGTAAAAATATAATGTACGCAATTATAAAGTTTTATTTAATTTTTTTTCTGGATTTTTTGTTAGGTATTTCTGATATTTTCTGTGTACTTCGATGTTGTACAATATGTAGATTTCGATTTGTATAACATTTTTTGTATTAAATTATTTTTAAAACAGTTAAACAGGCCCTCCATGTTGTGGAATGGTGCAAAAGAAAATCGGTGGAAGTGCACAGCATATGATATCATGATTTCCAGTCAACATTTTTCTACATCGATCTAGGGTTGTGGTATTGCCTTGATGAAAGATCATTTTGACCCCCTAGCTCTGAAACTTTTCTTTAAAATCTTATTCACATCTGGTCCCATACTTTGAAAAACTACAACTTTTTCCCCTCTGGCAAAATATACAAATGGAAACCATTCAAACTCATTTGTGAGCACCACAGTGACTTTAGTGTGAATTGGTTTTATTGTAATATGTTTTCATCCTCAAGATGGATTAAATCACTAAATGAACAATGCTACATACAGTACATCACTTGGTGAGGAGCGTTGCGTATTGTATTATATTTCTGAAGTGGCCATCTAGCTCTTTGCAGAGGATTACCTGTGTTCTGTATTGTGTATTGTATTGCTCCTATTTTCTGACACCTGTTGCACACCTAACCTACTGGGGATGTCTCTTATTGAATCACCATAAGGTGATTCTTCACTATAAGGGTTTTTTTTTCTTGTCATTCTTAGGGAGTCAAGGCTGGGTGGCTGTCAAAAAAACATGGTCTGTTAAATCCCATTGACCCTTGTAAAAACCCTTGTGCAATTTTGGGCTATACAAGAAATAAATTACAAGAAATAAATTGTTGTACACCACCTTAAGTCTTTCCAATGATTTTTATTTAATTTTATTTTTTTTTCTTTTTAAAACAACTCAACATGAATACAACTTAAATCAAATCCACAAAATTAAGTTTGGTGGTATGGGGTATACGGTAATAAAAAGCAGGGAAAATAAATGAGCAATTATAAGCACACTACACGATACTTTCAGAAAATAGTTGATGTATTTAATTTTGCTTTTCCAGTAGTTTATGATTTGTTGTTTTATTCAAAACTATTTTGATGAAATTATGCGTCCTACCCGGGGTTTGTTCCCTGCCTTGCACCCTGTGTTGGCAGGGATTGGCTCCAGCAGACCCCCGTGACCCTGTGTTAGGATCTAGTGAGTTGGATAATAAATGGATGATTTCCCTTTAGAAACAATACTGTAAAATGTAGGCAAAATGTGGTTCCTACATTCATGAATGTCCGTTAGGATTATACAAATCAGAACACTGTCTCTGCTATTGGTGCTAAAACCCATGCCATTTATTCAAATAATGTGATTAAAATAAAACTGCATGTTGAAATCATTGTCTAGAGGAAATTATGTTTTGACCATTAAATTGTTCACAACTACAAGTGTCTATGCAATACCTAATATAATGCATAAAATGTGTATGAAAGGTTATATTAACCTCAATGGCAGAAACTATATGCGTATGATTTACATTACATGCAGGAAATATGCTTCTTACAAAAAAATCAATGTTTTGCTGACAGATCACTTTCAATTCAGTTATAGCTTTTTATCAGTGGATACTTGCCAAAACTTTGAACATCTGAAGCAAATTTTACAAATTAAAGTACTAACATGTTTAACACTAGAATCCCTGAAGCCTACGAAACAGCTTGTAATCCCGGCCCACCTTAAATCCCTTCGGACCACTCCATCAGCATCTTTTGTTTCGTAAATGTGTCGAACAGGGCAAGCAGCAAACAGCCTGCTATACCATCCCCCACCTTGACAGAGCTCAACTTGGGCAAAAAGTTCTCCCAGCTCAAGCCAAGGCTCCTTATCTGCATGTGAGGTTCCTGGAATTGTATAGGGTAAATAATACAGTATATCATTATTTGGAATACATGCATTTCATGTGTGTTCCGTGTCTACAAAGATCTGGGTAAGTGTAGGATGAAAGGAAATGCGAGGCAAGAAAAACTGAACACATACATAAAGCAGAAACTTTTTTCATGTTATAATAATAATGACGCAAAGTGTATAATGTGTGAAGACTTTAGTCTAAACATAAACACGTGCACTTTTATACAAGAATATAACCAAAGTAAAACAAAAATCAATTCAATTTATATGTTGCTGCCAATGAGTTACAAACCCAAGCTCAAATGTCACTTGACAGGAAGTTGATATGTATTCTTGAACAGTGCAGAGGTAAGAACTGCTGCTTTACAACAAAAAAGGGAGTAGTGAGCTGCTATTATTATTAATATTATTACTATAATATAATAAAAACATACATGTGATTTGAGTCTGTAACACCCAATGTCAATTTTGGCTTCTTGTAAAAGTTAGCACTTATTTTTTTTATTATTCAATTTTATTCTCTCAGTGACATTCATGTGGTACAATGAACTTGCCTCTCCCTCTCTGAGTTGATGGCATTTTTGTCCATTCTTTTTTCAAGAGCAGCACTGTGGCTGATTACTGCTCAGAACTGTTTGTTGTACCAGACAAAGGCAGGACCATAACAACAGACAGCTTCTTCACAGAGCTTTCACTGGCTAATAGACTGCTGCAGTCTGCTTGGCACCATAAAGTAAAATGGGACTTCCACCTGCGGCTAAAGTCACTTCAGTCTTCTTCTTTTGGCTGCTCCCGTTAGGAGTTGCCACAGTGGATCATCTTCTTCCATATCTTTCTGTTCCCTGCATCTTTTTCTGTTACACCCATCACCTGCATGCACCCTCTCACCACATCCATTAACCTTCTCTTAGGCCTTCCTCTTTTCCTCTTCCCTGGCAGCTCTATCCTTAGCATCCTTCTCCCAATATACCCAGCATTTCTCCTCTGCACATGTCCAAACCAACACAATTTTGCCTCTCTGACTTTGTCTCCCAACCATCCAACTTGAGCTGACCCTCTAATGTACTCATTTCTAATCCTATCCATCCTTGTCACCCCCAGTGCAAATCTTAGCATCTTTAACTCTGCTACCTCCTGCTCTGTCTCCTGCTTTCTGGTCAGTGCCACCATCTCCAACCCATATAACATAGCTGGTCTCACTACCGTCCTGTAGACCTTCCCTTTTACTCTTGCTGATACCCGTCTGTCACAAATTACTTCTGACACTCTTCTCCACCCATTCCACCCTACCTGCACTATTCTTTTTCACATCTCTTCCACAATCCTAATTACTCTGTACTGTTGATCCCAAGTATTTAAACTCATCCACCTTCGCCAACTCTACTTCTTGCATCCTCACCATTCCACTAACCTCCCTCTCATTTACACACATGTATTCTGTCTTGTTCCTACTGACCTTCATTCCTCTCCTCTCTAGAGCATATATCCACCTCTCCAGGGTCTCCTCAACCTGCACCCTACTATCACTACAGAATGTCATCAGCAAACATCATAGTCCATGGGGTCTCCTGTCTAAACGCTTCTGTCAACCTGTCCATCACCATTGCAAATAAGAAAGGGCTCAGAGCCGATTCCTGATGTAATCCCACCTCCACCTTTAATGCATCCGTCACTCCTACCGCAGACCTCACCACTGTCACACTTCCCTTGTATATATCCTGTAAAACTCTTACATACTTGTCTGGCACTCCTGACTACTTCATACAATACCACAGCTCCTCTCGAGGCACCGTGTCATATGATTTTCTCCAGGTCCACAAAGACACAGTGCAATTCCTTCTGTCCTTCTCTATGCTTCTGCATCAACATCCTCAGAGCAAACATCGCATCTGTGGTGCTCTTTCTTGGCATGAAACCATACTGCTCCTCAGTAATTATCACCTCACTTCTTAACCTAACTTCCATTACTCTTTCTCATAACTTCATGCTGTGGCTCATCAATTTTATCCCCCTGTAGTTACTACAGCTCTGCACATCCCCCTTATTCTTAAATATCGGCAACAGTACACCTCTTCTCCACTCCTCAGGTATCCTCTCATTTTCCAAGTTTCCATTAAACAATGTGGTTAAAGACTCCACTGTCATCTCTCCTAAACACCTCCATGCTTCCATTGGTATGTCATCTGGGCCAATAGCCTTTCTGTTTTTCATTCTCTTCATAGCTGTCCTTACCTCCTCTTTGCTAATCCGTTGCCCTTCCTGATTCACTATCACCACATCATCCAACCTCTTCTCTCTCTTGTTCTCTTCATTATCAGCCTCTCAAAGTACTCTTTCCATCTGCTCAACACATTCTCCTCACATGTGAGTACATTTCCATCTTTATCCTTTATCACCCTAACCTGTTGCATATCTTTCTCAGCTCAGTCCCTCTGTCTAACCAGATCTTATGTAAACTAAGCAAAAAATGTAGACTTTTCTTTTATGTTTTTTCCCGCTTCATGCTGTCAAAACACACCTGGCCATACGGTGGTTAATGCTGATAGCGGACAGCCCTGAGAGTTACGATCAAGTCATGCAGTGTGTATAGTTTTCCTGTTCTTGTTATTCTGTAAGGGTAGCTTTTTCGGTTTAGAAAGTTCATAGTTACTGGCTCTTGGCTTACATAATGTTTAAAACTATCAAAAAAAATCAAGGCTGCATGCATGGACGCAGTGGCCCGGAGCCACTGTTTAGATGTCACTTTGTTCTTTATTTTATTGTCACAGTTTTACTTTTAAGCACAGTGAGCAACGGTACTCAGTCTAGAATAGTTCACATAACATACAGCTTGCAAAAAATATACCTCCCCATACCCCAAACAAGCTTTTCAACACATTGATGTCCACCTAGATTACTGCTCCGGGAGAAGGTGGCGTAGACGGGGACAGGAGAGGAAGCAGAAGTAGGGTAAGTCAGCCAGTGTCCATGTTAGACTAAAGGACTCACCAAACAAGCCAACACTACCTATTCTGTTTCTCACGAACACCCAGTCTATAGTCAACAAGATTGACAAGCTGAGACTGAGGATTTATTTGCACAGGATGAACAGCTGTGCCTCATTTTTCATCTGGCTGAACACTAATATCCCTAATGTGGGTGTTGAGCTTGCAGGCCGGACTCTTTACCACCCAAATTGGACTACTAAATCCTTTGTAAGGACAAAGGCAGTGGGTTGTGCATATATGTAAATAATGATTGGTGCACCTCCACGGTCATTGGTGAACAATATTACTCTCCTGACTTAGCTTTGTATCTGCCAAGGGTATTTACAGTCATGTCCCTCACCACAGTTTATATCCCTCCACAAACTAATGTCTAGCTGTTGTTGGCTAAATAGCACAATACTAAGAATGGTCTGCAAAATATTCATCCAGATGGCTTTTTTTAACTTAGCAAGCAATTTTAATCATACCAGCCTTAAAACTGTGCTTCCCAAATTTTATCAGTTCATTGATTTTCCAGCCAGAAGGAATAGTAAACTGGATGGCATATACTGTAATGTGGCGAATGCTTATACAGCATCGCCAACCCCCCTAGCCTGTCTTATCACATTATTGTCAGACAGTCAAAGTATGGACTGAAGGAGCCATAGCTGAATTACAGGACTTCTTAGATGATACTGACTAAGAACTATTTAGACAGGCTGCTACAAAAGACAATCACACAGACTTAAACACCTATGCCTCCTCTGTTTTATCCTACATTGACATCTGTATGGACAATGTTACTCTTGCTAAGAGCATCCATACTTTTCCTAATAGGAAAACCTGGATGAACAGAAAGGTCCAAGACCTATTGAAGGCATGTGACATTG
The DNA here is from genome assembly GCF_016835505.1 of Polypterus senegalus. Taxonomy (NCBI): domain Eukaryota; kingdom Metazoa; phylum Chordata; class Cladistia; order Polypteriformes; family Polypteridae; genus Polypterus; species Polypterus senegalus. Next base: position 82,717,308 of record NC_053156.1, on the reverse strand, counting down.
CTTTCTGTATGGGAGTCCCGCAGCCCTACAAAACAGCTAGATTCAATCTGAGGAGTGACATTAAGGAGGAAAATTGCTGCTACAAAGCAAAAATAGAGAAGCATTTAAACAGCTCTGACTCCTGATGTATGTGGCCAGGCATTAGGTCAATCACAGACTACAAGGGTAACACCTGTTCAACAGACATTGAGAACTCATTTCTTCCTGTTGACCTCAGTCATCTATTTGCATTGTTTGACAAGTACAGCAACCAACCTATCACCAAATTAACCCAGCAAGATGCCTCATTGTGCACTGCCCATGAAACTAACATCATAATAAAGTTTACAGACAACATCACTGTGATAGGCCTGATCTCCAATAATGACAAAGCAGCCTACAGACAAGAGGTCAAGAATCTAGAGAGCAAAGGTAGGCAATGTTGGTCCTGCAGGTTTTTGCTCCAACCCTGTTTCTTAATGAGAAGTCAGTTATTGCCGATGATTAATGTTGATGAAGCACTTACTGCTCAAGTGATATGTTGATGCTTCATTTTAGTGGTCTTGCTTGTTAAGGTTCCCAACCCTTTATTTCTTATTTCAGTCTTAAGCAGCTGCATTCATTGTTTTTAATGGCTCTTTATTAGCAATAAGATCCAAATGACAAAGGAGCCAGCAGTTCTCTGTCTAACATGTTTCCATTTACACCTGTGTGGATTCAATTTGCACTATCTAGTTTAATAAAACACTTAAGAGAAGAATAAGACAGATTGAAAATTATCCACTTTAGACTTCAAATCATTTGAGTTATATCCTTGGAAAAAATCTACAATATAAGAACCTAACATTTCAAAGTAACAAGCCATAAAATTGTGCACTGCAGCAGGAGAGCGAAGAACATTTGCAGATATCCAACTCACCCTGGCCATAGCATTTTCATTCCTCTGTCCTCTGGCAGGTGCTTCAGATCCCGCATGCCCATACTACCTGTGTGAAGAACAGCTTTTACCTCAAAGCAATCAGCCTATTAAATGCACAGCAATCACCATCCATTCCTATAACAGAACCACAACTGATTGAACTGAACTGAACTTCTGCATCAACTATGCATAGTCACACATTCATACATTAGAGTTCAATGTGGAACTCATGACCATTGCATTGACTGTAATTCTCACTGTGACATCATTTGTTTATTTATTTATGCTTACATATTTACCTTTACTTTACTTTTACACTGTGTATATTGTAACTATTAATAGTAACTGTGCTTCTTATGGTTTAATGTTTACTTTTATATTTGTACTTCTTGTATCTTAATGTCGACTCTTATATACCTAAATCTAAGGCATCTAAAGGCTTGCTCCAGATGACATTTCATTTTATTGTACAGTGACAATAAAGGTATCTTATTTATCTTACTTTTACTGTATTTTGACTGATGAGAACAATGTGAGGGGATATCAAGACAGACCAGGTATTCCATTGTTTGAATGTCATTAGTAAAAAAGGGACAGTCATTACTATTTGTATAAAGGAAGTTTTTGATATGGTTCCACCACAATTTTCACACCAAAAATTCCACTTGCTTCCAAATATTTTTAACATAATATAAATTAAAGGTAAACATTCCAAAATAAACCACCAAAAAAAAGAAAATAAAAAACCTGCACCTAACTGCCATGTTAAATGTCATTTTAGTATTCAATGACATAAAGACAACAGTCAAATAAAATACAACAGATGATGCTGAAAGACCCCAGCATGCAGTCAAACCATGTGCATCTTTTTTCAGAGAAGTGTTTAGTCCTGATCTACAAGTGTCACTGGACCGTTTGACTTCTTGCATCATAGTAAAATAAGTCATTGTAATCATTTGTCTCATACTTCTAATTTAAAATCAACATAATGGGATAATTTTCAGAATGGCAGATTTAGTCCTTCATTATCCAAATTAAGGTTTCAATGGGAACTAATTCCCATTGAACTTATTTCAGCAGCACCAGACACAGGATGGAAATCAACCATTGGTAAGCTACCGGTACATTGGATGTCACTCTGTCAAATCTTACTTACACATGTTTACTGTACAAATTAATATACTTGATTCATCCTAACCTTCATTATTTGGATTGTGAGAAGAAACCAGAATCTGAAGGGAAAATCTGCTTGACCATTAGATGAACATACAAACTCCACCCAGACATTGCTGAAGCTGTGGGGTTCAACCATGCTGCTAATCTATAACTAGCGAGTAGGAGCCCGATCGAATCGGGCTACAAACACAACATTTGTGCAATCCATACTTTCTCTGCAAAGAATTATTTGTTTTGTTAAGTCATTGAAATGATTTTGTTATCATGAAACTGTGGTTAAAATAGACCTTTTATGGCCACCGCAAGGCACGGACTGCTCGATTTCTTTCAACCCATGCTGCATTTGCGGCTGCTCGAGCTTCTTCAGTCGCTTGTGCACGGCTGGCACGATGTCTGTCAGCGTTAGTAGCATTCTGTAGCGCACGTTTTTCATCTGTCCTTTGCGTCCGATTTGTACGATTTCTTTCAGCGTTAGTAGCATTTGTAGCTGTACGCTGCTCATCCGTTTGTTGTGCTCGTTGTGTACGTGTGCTCGCATTAGCAAGTCTACGTTTCGCGTCAGACATGTGACTTTGTTTCCTACGCATCCTTGCCACAGCCGCTGCTCGAAGTATTGCTGCGACCACCATACATACGGGTAGTATCAAATTATATATAAGGATAGAAGTTGAAAAGTGGTTTATTACTATTCAAGTTATTTTTTGTCAAATTAAAAGTCATAAATGAAAAATAAGTGAAAACCTTTGGGAAGCTAGCAAAATTTAAAATTGTATAAAAAAGCATGCATTTAACTAAATAAAATAAACCTACATAAATGTTTTGTAGGACCAGAATATTGTGAATGTGGCATGCCACATGGGACCGTCGGTGACTTTTTCCTCAACAGTCAGCACAAAGATTTTTGTCAGCTGCAAATTTAACTAACACATCCGCCAGAAAGAATATGACAGCAATGCAATGTGAGAATAATGTAAATTGTTTAAAAATTCTTTAAATATAATATCACTGACCTAGATGGTATATGTCTTTCTGAGTTAGCTAGTTTTTTGCAGGTTTGATGTAACAAGCACTTTTACAATGAATCATATTAGAGTAGAATAATTAGAATTTTTGATCATTTGTTTTATTAGTGTCTTTGCCAATTCTTCTTACCCTTATCAAATTTATTTGAGCTTCCTTCCATCTGCTACTTCTGCATTCCACTGTGCTCATTTTAAAGACAGCTTGGCCAGCTGACTGCAGTAAGACCCTAATTAAATCAGATTAGCACCGTGTCTTTGGCCCGTGGCAATTAACACGCCATTTCAGGTCCGTTGAGCTATGCCCTGGGATATCCATTTTCTTACAGTACAGTATGCTGTACAGTTTTTGGTGCAGCAACTAATGTTATGTTTTGTGGTATTCCAGTTGAGATCATTTTGAAATCGATTAACTTCTCTAGAAGCAATCCACAGTATAACACTGACAGATTTTTTTAAATAAAATTTTCACTTCACAGGGTATGAGATTAATACTCTCTCAACAATACTTGCAGAGATGACTGGTTCTAGTTTTGGCAGCATGTCCAATTTCTCTAATATCTACTAAATTGGTGAAGTTAAATTAGCTCATCTCCTGAAGCTACTCATGATATTTAGAGCTGTAATTTTTTACACTGATTACATTGCAGAATTGTCAGATTAAATCTTGTCTCACCTTCATTTCTAATGAAACGAGCAGTCCAATTAAATTGTTTGTAGCTGTTCCCTGAAGAACCTCACTTCTGTTGGTCTTCAATATCTTATAGTAATCTAATTTTTTCCTTATTGAAACTTCAGTAGTGATTATCTGAATAGGTTTGGTTAGATCAAGCATGCTAAGATATTCTGGCTACAATATGAGAAGAAAAAAGTAAACCTTTATATAAGCTATTAAAGGAAAACACATATAAAGTTAATACTTTGAAAAAGACAAAGATGTATAGAATTTAGAGGTCATGTACTAAAATCCATGGCGAAAAGCAAATTTGACCCATATATTGAAATCTGAGTTGTTTTCACTAAAGATTTATTCATTTAGAACAGGGGTGTCAAAAACAGATTTAAAAGGATCGTAGTGGTTACAGGTTTTTCTTCCAGCCATTTCAGTTACTTCTCTTAATGGAACAGACTGAAAAAAGCTGCCAAACAATAATGTGATGCAAAGCAAGCCAGCAAAAGAGCAATTAACTTGATCCCATTGTACCTGTGTGTTAATCAAAAATATATAGTACTGTATATATATAGTCACAAGAATGACAAAGAGACATTGGAAAGGTTTGGGGCAGCCACCCATATAATATTTCCTGGCTGCAAAATCTATCAAAAAGAACAGACATGTTCACACGATTGAGTCCAAAACAGAACTGACTTGCTGCCTTAAAATGGCGGCCTTTAAATGCAAGTAGAGGAAGTGATGTCATCAGGGTCAGAACCGGCAGTGACGTCATTGGTTGCCCCGGAACTGGGCCGGACGGCCCAAGAATAGTCTGCAAAGAATTGAGAGAGAGAATCAGCGCACTTCGCTGCCCCCTGGTCAGTCGTGGAATTACTTTTATTTATGCCCTTTAGTTGTCCTGTAATCGCGTGTATGTGACAATATATACTGTATGTGTATTTATATGTATATAGTAATATTATTATGTATTAAAAAGTGACGGCCAGGAAAATGTTTTTATGTTTTGCCAAGGTTAGAAACACTTTGCCTTTTCCAGACTATAATGGGTCCTCAGGTTCTTGGTTCACTGTGTGGTTTTAATGTCAGTATTAAGATGTATTCATTCATGAGTTTCCTTGCATAAAAATCATGGTTAGCAAAAGGCTTATAACAGCCTTCAAAATTTCTCTTGCTCACATTTGTCACATTGACTGCCATTCATGTCTCATTGCACATTGACTTTACTAACCATTTGTCTGCACTTGATTTCCTGCCTGATTATTTTCATTTGTTCAATTAAAAATGGCTTCCCTTGTTCTTTCATTCATTTTCACTTGTTTATTCCCTGCTCTATACACCACTTTCATTACTACTTTACTTTGCATATTGGATCAAGCATAGTCTTCCAATCCCCTGGTATCCTCCTTTATATCACAAAGAAGTTTGAATGGGTGAGTCCATTACCACTCCTGTCCTTTTAAACTTTTTTGTCCACCTTTTTCTCAGTTAATGTTATTATTCGGTTCAATCTGATCATAAAGCAACATATTTATGGGCCTCATTTGGGTCTTCTTGATCACAATGAAGTCACTCGTAATTATAGCTTGACCTATATCAAAAACTTCAAACATCTCTCAGTTCCTATTAACTTTGTGATGTTAAGTATATTTCAGTTTTTTATGTATTCACTATTAGAGGTGGTGGTAACAAGCATAGGAATGCATATCTCCAGCATGATATGGATCAAAGGGGAACTCTGTCTTGATATCATGTGTTGGGAATACATACTGTATGCAGAAATATAGAAAATCCTAAAGGTTTCACAAACTTTCAAGCATAACTATAAGATACAGAATTAGGAACCAACAGCTATAAGTTTTACAATCATGTCACTCAATATTCAGAGCACTTTCAAGCACAACCCAGACCGTTTCACAGAGTAAGATGGAAAGATTTGACAGAAGTCAGTGATAACAACAAAAACCTGAACTCCTTGACTTGCTTTAGGTATTCTAAAGCAAAATCCTGTCTTGCATTAATCCAGCCACTGATATCATTGAGACTGGGGAGAGCTTATGCACATTCAGCAGTGATTTTTTACATGGCACTTGATATTATCAACTTTTTAGGCTGCAGCAACTATATGAAGAGCAGACCGAACATAGAATTTTGCGAACCACTATCAGTCACAGGCCAAAAGGCACACATTAAATTTTCATCAGCTTTGTCATTAGAGATGGACTTTATGCAGCTAGAGTACTTTGCTAGGAATGCAAGCTCCCTGAAAAATGTTTCTTTTATTTTGCAGCTTCAGCTAACACTCTTTATGTACAAACACTTCAAAACAGGCAACAGAAGAACTAAACAGATTAGATGAAATAAAATTGCACTTAGCTAGACTTTTATTGCTAGATTGACTTTTTAAAACAAGTAATTATTAGGGCAGAGGAAAGCAGTATAGCAGAGTGAAAGTTTTTGTTTCAAAAGTGAAAACAGGTGGTTTCTTCTTTTTTGAAAGGTCTACAACATGAAACAAAGAGTAGGGTGCACCTCGATGTGCTGGTTAAATTGCCCTCCACAGTCTGGTCACTCTGGCCCCCTAATAATCCACTGTCCCTTATTGGCTCACTATCTCTCTCAGATCTTAACCACCTAATAGCTATTGTGTGATGAGTATAATGGCACAAAAATGGCTGCCACCACATCTTCCAGGTGGGTGCTACCTTTGTTAGTGGTTTAGGTAGCCTCCCACTCCCCTGTGTAAGTCAGCCAATCAGTCAGTCAGTCAGTCATTCTCCAACCCAAACACAGGGTCACGGGGGTCTGCTGGAGCCAGTCCCAGCCAACACAGGGCGTAAGGCAGGAACAAATCCCCAGGAAGGGTGCCAGCCCAGCGCATGACACACGCACACATGCACACACACCCATACCCCAAGTCTTTGGACTGTGGGAGGAAACCAGAGCTCCCAGATGAAACCCACGCAGACACAAACTCCACGCAGGGAGGACCCGGGAATCAAACCCATGTACAGTGCTTTGAGTAATTAGAATATTTCTATATAAATGTAATTAATTAATTACTTAATTTTTCCTAGGTAGGGTCAGCAAACCCCCAACTCCCCAAACACAATGACACAGAGTCCCAGGTTCAAATAAAGCATGGTTTATTTAACCAAATTCTTCCACAAAGAGGCAGAAGTACAAGTAGTTTCTTTACACAAATCACAATTGTCTTACCACCACACTGCCCTCCTTCAGTCAAGTGTTGCTCCTCATCTTCCCAGGTCCAACTCGACTGGATAAGGGAGTGCGGTCCCTTTTATTACGAACCCGGAGTACTTCCAGTGCCAGGACCATTGCCTGATGGACATACTTCCAGGTTATAGGGGGTCCCACTTATTAGAGACAGCATCTACCTGTAGCACCCCCTTGCGGCACCCACAGACCTCAGCAGGGCTGCACTACAGAACTACAACTCCCGGCATTCCCTGCTGGTTCCTGAATAGGCACTGATATGAAGGGTTGCTTCTGTCTAGCACTTGGGGGGAATAGAAAGTCCCCAGCAACCTCTTACACTTCCAATGGGCTGTCCGTCCCTCTAGTTTGGCCATCTCTTCCGGGTCTGGTCCCTCTGTCTTTCAGGAGCCTCCTGTCCGTGTAAGGAAGCATCCCCTGTTCTGGCTGCGATACTGATCCACCCCATGTGGTATCTGCACTATATATTGGTGCCTCCAGAATGTTTTTCTTCTTCTCCCTCTTTCCCGTCAGCATTGGCATATTCTTTAGCAGGCTGATATCAAACTGGTGAGGTTTCAGTGAGCATTTATTCAAATTTAGGTGGCTACAATAACTGGATACATACATGAAGAATTAACAATAATTGGATTCTTCACCCCTTCAGTACACTCCCAACAGGAGAAAATAATTACCAAATAAAACAACCCAAAAACAGAGAAAAAGTAGGGTACGGGACATAGTAATAGCTAAACCTTGACACATGCATTATTTAAAAGTTAAACATGAAAGTATAGGATTTTCATTCTTTGAAAAAAAAATGTGTGTACTTTTCTGAGCAACAGGAATTGTCCAGTGCTTGAAACTGATATGTATAATTTAGAGGCAATGGATACAGTCTGATTTCCAATAATAGCATTTCTTGAAGGGCAGTATGGCTATTTATATCTAGGTAATCACAAAGCAGCATCTCAAGAGGCATGTGCAGCTTTAAAGGAGTCAGCTATTTCTCTAGACTTTACATTTTTTTTAACTCTGAGATAAAAATTGTGGCATGCTTGATACAAACAATATGTGTGCTCATAAGCTATAATCACTCAAAAAGCAATCAGATAATGCTTCTGGCTTTGTGTATTTGTCCAAAAGTAAATTATTTCATAAATACCCATAGGCTTTCAGGACAACAAAGCAATTCCACTGTTCTCAAAAGGTCAATTTCCTCTCACAAAATCACTGATAAAGAAGTCTTCTTTGGTGAATGTTTCTGAAAAACACGTTTTGACTTTTAAATCACAATGACGTTGCCATCACAGCAGTGTGTGGTGATGTTCATTAAATCTCTGAAAATTGCTAAGAAGAGTTTAAACTTCTCTATGGAATGCATTTGCACTCTGAAGTGTCCTGTTTATAAATTAATCTTTGTTTAACTTGTTGAGGGCTTTCACAGTGATGCACTGGTTAGCTCTGTTGCCCCCTAGTCCCACAGTCTTAAATTCAAATCCCAGTCTTCTCTCTGTCTTTGAGAAGTTTGCACATTTTCCCTGCATGTCTCTGGGTACTCTAAATTTGTGATTTGTGTATGTGAATAGGTGTTTGACCGATTGTGTTCCATGTTGGACTGCCATACTTTCCACTTTTGGTTCTTGCATTGTACCCCATGCTGCCTGGAAAGATTCTATCCTCGCCAACCCCCTAATCCGCCTATGTGTTGGCATCTTAAGGTTTGTGACATACATTTAAATTAATTTAATGGTTTAATTCCTAGATAACTCTTCAAGACAATTGGGAACCTTCATTAAAAAACTTGTTAAAGGGGGGTGAATATAAATTTATGAGACAATTTCCATTAAAGATAAAGAATAAACATTTGCCATTCTCAAAATAGTAACATTAAACAGTGGGATTGTCTGGGCCATATTTGGAAGCGGACAATATAAAAGAATATGGGTACACATGCTGGCACTATTTAAAGACTGGAACTTAAAAACTGAGTATGCTATTAGATCCATCCATCCATCCATTATCCAACCCACTATATCCTAACTACAGGGTCATGGGGGTCTGCCAATCCCAGCCAACACAGGGCGCAAGGCAGGAAACAAACCCCAGGCAGAGCACCAGGCCACTGCAGATGCTATTAGATCTTCACAGGTAAACAAAGACAATATACTGTACTAAAAAACGCACCCTCTAAGAGATGAACATCAAATGATCCTCGTTGTCTGTCAAGTGTGTGTGGCAGGCAGTATACACTGAAATTATGTGCTGATCTTCTTCAGACAGTTGTAGGGATTTCAAACTAGATAGAGGGGTTTTAAAAAATTAAGTTGAGATGGAATGGGAGCCAGTAGCACCGGGTCATTTGAAACAGTACAGGATCACGATATTCAGCACGCATCTGCTATCAAAAAGAGGATATCCCTCTAAAATTAAAAAAGTGAAACTCCCAGTGACCAGATGTTAAAGTTCATAAAGTAAATATTCACTTTTGTTTTGTGTGCAAAATGGTTGTATGTGATATGGTCATATTTGCATTTATCAAAACATGATCATAAAGTGGCACCACATTCTATGTAGGTGCCAAATTTGGGTTAATAGATTCCAACTGTTAAAAGAATGAGATTAGTGACAAAGTATAGTAATTACTGTATATTCACTCTTTAACTCAAAATGAACCTTGTCATCAGTTTCAGTAAGGGTTAATGCTGTCCTTTTTATTATCGCTTTTTGGCTAACAATCATCAGTAATTAATTAAGAACCGATAATGTAATTGCTATGGTTTGTCTCCATTTTTTCACATTAGGGTTTGAAGATAAACTTAACATGTCTTAGCTTAACATGTCTGTAAAAATATCATATTTTACTCTCTGTTGATTTTGTTTTGATTATCTTTTATTTAAAATTAGCTCTCTTTTTCTGGATAAAATTTCTTTTTTAAACAATAATTTATTAATTTTTAAGATTAAGATTTGACCTCTGGCTTGTCACTATCCATTTTTAAGTTAATTTGAGAATTGTAGATATGCTGCTGTCCCTGCAAATGCAAACCCAAGTATCGGCCCATTTCAACTGCCTTTTGGATGAGAGTTGCCCCTGGGTGAGCGTAGAGGATCAGAAGCAGCTCTACAGTGTTGTATATGTTTGTCCTGTTGAATCACAAGGTATCTGTACAGTATACCATCTGCCAATTTGGTTTCCATATCATCATTCTATAAGGATTCCCATTTCTATATTAATTGTTATACATTTGTCCAATCCAAACTCCATATGTATGTCTTGTGAAAACGTTTCAATTGTCTCTAGTAACTGCTGGAATTATTTGTTTGTTCCTGAATTTATCTTTATGTTATCCATACAGAATATATGGGATATGATATGTTGTTGCTGTTAGGTATTATATAAAAAAATTGAATTAAGTTAAATTATATACCCTTTATATAGTACACAAATACAGATTAGAGCCAATTAGATTCAATTACATGCTTTTGACTATATACTTGCCAAAGGATTTCAATTATATCATGCAGTAATAAGCAATGCACAATATAAAGCTAGTTTTTGCAAATTATAGTCAAATAATACTTATCCTGACTTTTACCATTACCAGTGAATGATCAGAATGTAGGCTTGCAGGAAAGGATAAAAGAAAAAGAATTGCTGCTAAGAAGTCTGAGCGTCAACTTTCTTTCTTGCTCACATTCTGCTCACCAAATGATGACAAAAGATTAAACAAAGAAAGGACTGAAGAGCACAGTGTGAGGATGACATGAACAAGATGCATTTAGGCAAAAGTAATCAATAGACAGTTACAACACATAAGTAGAAATGACAGCATCTGATGTACCCATCTGTGTTCACAAGTACTTCTGAAGAGGATGGTGTGAGGTGTGATTCCAAACATAGCCAATCAGTGATCATTAATTAGGATCAAGAAGACATAAGAATGTCCTTACATACGGTAGCTAATGGTGTACAAATGACCCTTGTTGCTAAGATGGAGCCATGAAGTATACCACATAGAGAAACAGCTTTTAACATGTGTTTTCACCTCTTTATGCATGTTAGTAAGTATAAATGCAATACATAAATATATATTGTGACAATATAGGAAGCTGAGCACGACAGGTCCGATAGAATGATGGCAGTAAAGAGAATGTTTGTTATATCAGAATGAATGGGGAGGAGTAAACAGAAGGAGAAACACAAGTAGCAAATAAACAAAAAGAAAACAGAACTCAGCTGGATCTCTGCTTTACAGTCTTTGAACTCAAGCCCATAGCTTTAAAAAAAGATGGAATTATGGATGGATGGGTATTATATAAAATATTCTTACATAGCATATAATTCCTGGTTATGATATGGCCTATGGGGTAAATATGCAATGACCCCACTGGATTTTACAGTGTCGGGTCTGATCCTACAAGATGCAACATAAAAGCAGCAAGTGAACCTTTCATTTTCATGTGGGAAGGAATAAATAGTTCGAAATGAGTTTTCAGATCAAATGTAGGATGACAGATTTAATGTAGAATGAAACTTGATAAAAATATTGCTTTGAATATCAGCAAAAACACTTACATTGTACAGTAAAAATCCTGCTTTATTTATATGTTAAAAGGGCAAGTCTAATTTTGCTATTTTTATCATATTCAGATATGGAAAACAGAGCCAACAGACGTACAAACGTGCCCAAAATGTGTCTGTGCTTAAATAAATAATAAACTAACGTTTCTAACTCACATTTTAATGTTTACTTATATTCAATGACCACCGCTCATTAACACAAATAACCTTCCTCCAATCATACAGCTGCAACTCAATATACTGTATGCACTCATGGTCAAGAGGTCTACTTTAATGAAGCAGAATGATCACATTTACAGAGAAAAAAATAAGAAATTAAAAATGTTCAATAAGCAACTTCTCTGTGCACTAACACACCTTTTTAATGATTAGAGGAGAAATGGCAGACTCATTTAAGCTAAGAGAAAGGTTACAAAACCTCAATTAACAGTTATTTTTAAACAGCATGCAGAAACGTAAAACATGTCTTCACAAAAAGCAGAAGAGCTATAACAGTAAAAGATCCTAATTTTTCACTTTACGAAAAGATGACCATAATGATGAAGATACAGTGAGTATGTAATCACCAAGCCCAGACAAGTGAATATTCAAATAGTTACCTAAATCTCAATTTCTGCTGAGACATGCCCATGATAAGTATGTCATTAGCATAACAGACACACACACACATTGGGGGCGTTTTCAGGGCTCCTCTGAAGCTGCCACGGGTGTGCCAGACCGAGATGCAGTGCATTTGTTAACTCCCTCTCAACTGGAACACACCTGGCATAATTTCCTTTCTGAACCCAGAAGTCCTGCCTCTTCCACCACTGCTGGTATTTAAGAACAAGTAAACCAAGAAGTTGGCATTCATTAAAGAACCTATGTCTGATTGTTGATTACTTTGATTATTTTCTCATTATGGAGGCACCCAAACCCTTTTATCTTGCTTTGTCTTCTCTTACAATGTACTATCATGGTAGTTGTTTTGTCCATGCCCCCCCTCTAAAAAACACAACAAATGGCTGGCAGAATGCTACCAGTATACGAGGTGTGGCAGAAAAGTAATGAGACTGATTTTTATTTACCAAAGTTTTATTTTTTCAAACATCAATGTTATCCCCTTCAAAGTAGTTCCTTGGGCAGCTACACAACGATGGAGACATTGTTCCCACTGTTGGTAGCGCTGGAAGACTTCAACCGGTATGGTCTTCAGCATGTCCGTTACACTCTTTGGATGTTTTCAAAAGTCCCGAAATGAAGTCCTTTGAGGAACTTTTTTCAGTTTAGGATAAAGGAAAAGTCACACGGACTGAGGTCAGGTGAATAAGGGGCTGGGGAACCACAGGAATGCATTTTGAGGTCAAAAATTCTGTTATGGAGAGGGCAGTTTTTCGGCACCATTTTGGCACAGACCTTTCGCATGTGCAAATGTTCAGTCAAAATTTGATGAACGGTAAATCTGTTCAAATTTAATTGTTCACTCAACATTCTTAATGTTAAACGACGGTCTGATCTCACAAGAGTGTTCACACGTTCGATGTTTTCATTGGTTTTCGAAGTTGAAGTCCTCCCTGAACGGTGTTCATCTTCAACGTGTTTTCTGCCTTCCAAAAATGATTTGTGCCAGCGAAAAACTTGAGCTCGGGATAAAGAATGTTCCCCATAGGCCTGTTTTAACTTTTCAAACATCACACAACGTTGCTCCAAATTCCGCTGTTCCATTTTGCGTGACACACAACCAAAAACACAACTTCACTAATAGCAGTCACAAAATCAACGTAGTTAACGGAAGGAGTAGAAACTCGCACTGAGGTATGGGAGGGTACTGATACACGTGCTCTATCAAGGACAACAGCACAGCGTTGCCAGATCGCTTGCAGTGTTGCCAGTCTCATTACTTTTCTGCCACACCTCGTATGTAAAACAGTGCCTAAGTATGTGCTATATCTTATATCTAAACGTCTACGCGTGGAAATGTGTGTGTCTGTCCAGCCCGGAAGTGAGAGGTGGAGTCGGGGTAAAGGCTCCGCCTCCGAGGAAACAGAAAACTAAACGTCTATGCATGGAAGTGTGTGTGTCTGTTTGTCTGGCCCGGAAGTGCAAGACTACTACTGAATGAAGCTCAGAGAGTTGGCAAGGTGGCCCCAAGTTAACAAGTCGGAAGAAGAAAGCGACTCTGTTGCCAAAGTAAAACTGCTGAGAAAAGAGAGAAACACGCAAGTGAGACGAGCACATTGGCAAATCGGCATCCCTTTTACTTTTCCTCACCCCGCTAATACACAAGCAAAGCGAGCACAAAATCAGGAGAGAGACACCAAGAGCAGTTCCTTTCAATTACATGACAGCTCTCTCTACATTTCAATTTTTTTTTCTGACAATAGTTCAATAGTTTCTAGGACCCCGGGCTTTTTGCTGCACAGGCTTGCACAGCTAGTGTGTATATAAATATATAAATAATATTTTTTGCTTGTGATTGCTGATAATGGTGGTATAGTTCAGTTTAAACCAGTGTTGCCAGGTTCATGGTATTCTCACCCAATTGTGGCATTTGCTATCATTACCTGTGGAAAAAAAAAGGGGCTTTCATGGGTTGCCTTTCGTAAAAGAACAACAAGGTATTTTTAGTTAGTTTTGAACCAAAAATGAATTTTTACTATGATTTTCATCCACCTGGCACCATTTCCTCCGCTAAGTCCTACTTTTATTATTTACCATTCTAAAATCACAAATTTGTGTGTTGGTATATACCCATTGAACCATTCTGAAATATCTCCAAAGGGACCTGCCACTTTCTGGTGTGTCATTTTGTTTACCTCAGGCATTGGGCTATTTTTTGGAGCAAATTCCCTTTATTAAGCAGTCATTGGGCTAGAAATTGTTTAGGAAAAGGACCATTACAGAATCTTTTTATAGAATACAACCTAGGATGAATTTCAGCTGTATGTTTTTTGTAGCTTTTTTAATCACTAGGAAAACACTAGTCCAAGTGATGTAACTTTGTCTAGTACTCTGAAAAATTTGTAATACAGGATATGCTTTTATATCACTGCTAACTTTATGCTCATAAAGCTGTATTTCAACAACCCAGTGGGTATTTCCAAACTCCAACAAGATTGTTTCTGTGCTCCACATAAGGGTTGCTATTAAAGGTAGGTCATATTCTTATATGTACTTTGACTTAGCTGGACAGAGCAAACCCTTTGTAGCATTTACGTTAATGAGCTCAATACTTTGCTTAAATGAATAGGAGCCAGTAGCTCATTGTTAAGCAGCTAATAGAACATGGTGTTCATTGAAATTAGGAATTCACTAAGAGAAACGTCCTTAAACATGATGTGCCTCCCAATGTAAAACTGCTGCAAGTTGTTTCGAGATGTAAAACTGACACTGCCCTAAGTTAATAACACGATTTCTTATGATATTTATTGTGGGTATGCTTTTATTGTACTTACGTGGATAATGTGTATGTTTTTTGCATTATGTAATTATTCATTCCTGCAATTATTTAGTTACATATCAGTTATACCGCTTTAAAAGGGAACCCACTCAAAACCCCCAGTTAGCAACAATTGCCATTCAATCATACAAATATACTAGGGGAACTAGACTTTTATATTTAAATACTGTCTAGTATATAAATTTATGGCCCTTTAGCAGTTTTATTAAACATATGCGGAACGATACTACAGGTCTCTGCCAGGCAAACTAAAAGTAAGGTTGTGAACAGTGGAAGTTTTGTTTGCTTAGTGTAGACATTGAAGTCAGTGTGGTTCTCAAGAAAAATTTGCTGCTTTGTGCAGATTTGCCACCTTTTGCATTCACATATTACATAGACTATCCCAGCATGAATATGACTGGGTGGGTGCATGTTATTGAATATTACCAATATAATTTAACAGTAAACTGTACAACACAGCTCATGCATGGCTGCAGTGGGTATGCATTTTCATTTCAAACATTTTTCTATTTTATGAGTTATGTCTTGCTGTAATGACATGACAACATTGCACAATTTTAATGACATTTTATTTTCTTTCTGGGATACATTCAAAATGTCCTCTGTACTGGTGCTGATTAGTTTTTCTCAACCTTTTTTATTTCTTTAAAAGTTTTCTTTTCTTTTCTTATGATAGCAAAGGTGATTGCCACTTTCCTCCATAACTCTGCACTCTTTGTGAACATTATATGTCTAGTGTTTCATGAAGTCACACAGATGGTGATGCACTGGTCTATAATCATTTAGTAATAGATATGGTTACAGGGAAAATCAGCATTAAGAAATTTGTATTTTCAGGCAAAACATTGGCTGTGGACTTACATTGGGGCTCACCTAAGAAGTCTTCCTTGAGGGAATTAATTACTGGAGTTACAACTTACTGCTCAGTCAGAGGCAGAATAAGAGATATCCAGTTGTATGACACAGAAGCTGATCCTAAGCTTGAACTTCCTATGGAGAATCTCAGTAAAAAGTTGAGAAAGTACTAAATTCTTGGAAGCAGTGCTGGTTGAAGCCCATTTAGTGCCTTAGACAGGGTGCTCCTTATTGTTCATAGCAGTCCTTGGTATGATTAGACTTCGACGACCACTTGTTAGGTAGGTAGAGCATGCATATTTTACTTTCATAAACGGCGACCAGTGAAAACAGCACCCACTTAGTATCATATGAGTTCAACAACCCTTGGGTTCTCTCTTGGAGTCCAGAGTGCTCACTCCTTAACATTCATAGATGGCACCCTACAGATGTCAGCACCCAAATTGGCTGCCTATGTAGTCTTATGAACTGATCAGCTGTGCTTGGAACACAGGGGCAAAGCTGACTGTTTTAGGTTAAAGGCATAAGGCATATTTTTTCTTTCCTGTACACATTTTCTGCACCTTTCTGTAAGTGTAAACTTCCATCCATCCACTATCCAACCCGCTATATCCTAACTACAGGGTCACGGGGGTCTGCTGGAGCAAATCCCAGCCAACACAGGGCGCAAGGCAGGAAACAAACCCCGGGTAGGGCACCAGCCCACCACAGAAGTGTAAAGTTAAGTTTTAAATGAGAAGGAATACAAACATGCCATTGTTTCCCTAATTTAAAGACTTTTTCCAATAATAGGAATTTTGTATGTTTTGTTTTTCCTCAATGACACTTTGCTTTTATTTACATCCTCATTTTGAAGTCCCGTTGCTATGACTCAAATGAGAATTGCTGGCTGGGGTCGTGTCCCTGGAAGTTACATCAGATGACATCATCTGACATCATTGGTGTGATGATTTTCCTGGCACAGAATTTTATGTTCTGTTCTCTGACTTTGATTTTTCAATTATCCTCTTCGGAAACATGAAAGATAAGCTTGATTCTTTTGGTTTTGGCCCTTGCTTTGATTTCAGGTACGTTTCAGTTCCTGGTCCTTCCCTTTTCTTCCTGTATACCCATGTCATGTCAGCGCAATCTGAGCTGCTGGAAGGGCATATGGTTAATATTTACTGTGGTTAATATTTAGTGTTGTTTTTATTTTTTTGTGTATATTATTTTGTACTTTAGATGGGTTGTAAATACTATAGACCTATTCAAAATATAAATAAGTGAGCTTATAAGCTATAGGTTGCCTTGCTTTCTTGTTAATGTGCAACCAGTTAAGATGAAAATAAGGAGTTTTTTTGGAATAAAAGAACCAATGAAGTATTATGAATCATAATTACTGATTACAAGAATAAAAAACCAAAAGAATTCGCATTTGCTTAAGGAACTTATTAAAAACTAAATAGATGGATAAATGGATAGATAGATAGATAGATAGATAGATAGATAGATAGATAGATAGATAGATAGATAGATAGATAGATAGATAGATGATGCGTATTATATGAAGCTTATCTATATAATAAAAGCCCAGCACGGTGTCCGGGTCCGGGTCCGGGTCCGCGTTCCTTTTGGCTGAATAGCCGCCCCGTAGAAAAGGCCCAGTCTGTCTCCTCTCAGAATTCCTGCTAACCCCCCTCCGTTCTTTCCCCTTTGCTTTTATTTTTCCTATTCCCGAAAATCTTTTCAAAACAAAAGAAAAGAAATAGAGCGTCACATTAACGTCTTCTCCCCTCTCCCTATTAAATAATCAATAAAATGAAATAAAAAAATCACGAAAGAAACAGAAACCACAACCTATCCTTACAACGTCCACCGCGCTTCTGGCGTTACAGCCAAACACGTGGTGTATGCAGGTTATGAGGTGTGACGCTAATTAATGCCCGTACTACAACAGGTTATATTGTTCATATACTATTAACTGTTTACAGGGATCAACACTTTTGGGGAAGTTCATAACAAAAAAAAAATTAAATTATAAATAACATGTGCATTTGAGTATTTCGAGCCCTGCGTCTGAGTCGGATGGTTCCCCTGGTCACCAATCCGTGTGTTTCACTATGCCCACTATCAGCTAGCCATGTGCAGTTGTACGGAGGAGACCTTATGGAACAATGGCGAAACCAAACGCAACTAAACCTCCTGCTGCTGCGAGAAAGGACACATTACAGCGTGATCATGAAGCAAAGAGGCAAAGGCGTGACAGTTGCTCGCAAGAAACGGACACTCAGCATTCACACAGATTAGCTCAACGACGCGTCTCTGCCGAACAACGAAAGGCAACTGAAACCTCTACAGAGAGAGAAGACAGATTATGCCGTGATCGCGAAAGAAAGAGGTAAAAGCGTGCCAATGAGACACCCGACGAGAGGTCCTTACGATTGAGTCCTTCAACTGTGGTCATCCAACGCGCAGCGTAGCGTGCGCCAAGTTGCTAGTTAGAGAATAAAGCTTGAGAAATTAGCTTCATCGACTCTTTGCCTTGAGCAGATACACAAAAAAAACTTTATTCTGTCATTTGTTAGAAATTTAGAAGATGATAGAAATTTAGATATCTGTACTCTGTTAGTAAATGCTGATGAACACCTTCAAATATTTACAAAACATTATGGCATTGCATAAATCAACATTTTATATTTTTTGTTGAACATTTTTTTGTTGGTCATTTTAGGAGGAATTTCTTTGTCATGTATGAATAGCCTGTACCTTTGCACCTTGTTATTATGATACGTTAGCTTCTTATTATACAGTATGTGTATGTGTGACACAAAGGCACAATTTTATTGATTGGGCACCTTTACAGACAGACACAGAACCTATATCAAATACCTATAAATGACAGTATCATTGATTGTTACAACCTGTTCCTCAAACAAATAATAATAATGAAAAAAGATTTTAGTAGCTTCATTGAATTCTGATCTTCACAGTTGCATTGATTTAGTAAAGTTCATTAGATTTTTTTCCATGATGAAAAGAATCACTCGGCAGAATATAAAGTCTTTGCAAACAATTTTTATTTTCACACTATAGATGGCACAAAATAGCTAACGGTTAACCTAAAAAGCAGTCTATTCAAAACAGAATCTATCTACATTACCCACTTACACCTGCCAGGTCTTAGGATTAATGGGATATTCTCCTGAGGCGAGCATCACGTTACAGCATGAACATCCTTTTTATTTGAATCATGCTGCTCATCAGCATGGCCGTGCCTGGGGAATATACAAACATTTTACAAATGGAAAAGAATATCTAGCCTGTTAAGCCCTGAAGGTATAATTCAGAAAAGACATTTACAGTAGAAGATAAAAAACAGACCACAATTTAAAGCAAATGATGGTGAGTTAATCTACGATGTGTTGTATCCTGTCTTTAAAACACTTGGGATTTAGAAAGAAAGCAAATTACGTCATACATTGCATATCCTGTTATACTGTAACTTCAGTTCTTTCTTCAGATAATGTGGGTATTCATAAACTGCACAATTTAATTAAGATAGCTAACATGTAAAACTGAATTAATAGGTAGTATCATAATAGAAAACAAATTTTAAAAGAGTTGTTCTGTTCCATATTGAAGCATTTTCTACTTAGAGGAGAAGCACTCAGAACATTTAACATTGCTTAATGGCACATGAATGGCTAGAACTGTGATTTGCATGTTAAATAAGCAGAGTTAAAGTAAGACGGAAGACCTTTTGTTAACATATATTGGAAAGGTTAACATTACTAGCCTACCAGTGCCACAAGTTTTGTGTAGAATGAAATGCCTGGACTAGACGAGGAATATTTTTAGTTCCAGACAAAATGATCTGAGGTCCTATCAATCATGATATCTGCACTGGCTGACACTCTTCCTTTTTTTGCATCTTAAATATACAAAATGCCCAGTGGTGCCTGGTTGGATCATTTGATTGCAAAGTCCCAAAGGTTTTTTCTCCACTGGAGTTTTTTTCCCTGTCTCCACTGACCCACTGACTCTTAGTATAATTATTTTGATTATTTTTTCCTTGAAAGAAATATGAATTATCCTTTGTATTGAAGGGCTCTATATAAGTAAATTTTATTGTTATTGTTTATGAATTGTAATGAAACATGAACAAAGGCAAGAAAAGGATTGGGGATCCACCGTGTATACTTGAAAACATAGTAAAGTTAAGGCAATAATACAAAAGCCAGAGTAGACTTCAGAGACAGAGTCCAACATGAATTTGACAGTAATACATAGGGTATGACGGCTTAATAGGGGACAGGCAGAAAGAGGTGTTTTGGTTGGGCTGCACCCAGAAGTGACATCAGGCATGGGATTGGAAGTGGAGCCTGCAGAGCAACTGTAAGTGTGGTTAGGCTGGTTTTCCTTCAGGTGATCTGTAGAGGAAGGAGACAAGGCATAAGTGTGCATTGCCAACCCTTGATCCGGCACAACAATACATTTAGTCAAACCCATCGACTGCCTCCGATGCACATGTGTGTGACAGTATATATAGGGAAACTGTTGTAAAGGTTAAGCAGAACAGTGCATTGTTTAACACTGTTTTCCTGTGGATCTAGCATCCTGCATTCAAATTCCACATGTACTCATTTTCTGTGTGACTTTTGCACATTCTTACTGTGTCCTCATAGGTTTTCTTCTCCCCTTCCAAAGCCATGCAGGTTAGGATACTTGGCTTCAGTGTAAATGAATGTGGTTACCTGTGTATGTGTCTTACAAAGGACCGACGCCCAGTCCAATGTTATTTCCTGTCTTACAGTCAGTGCTATTGGATTAGGCTATGACCCAATGTGAGCCTGAATCACATTATGTGAATTTGAGTATGTATGTATATAGTATCGTTACAGTCTCAAAGCTTTATACATTTTACGCATTCTTGAACGTGATTTCAATTAGTGTGATGTCTTTGTAACTGTCAGAATGTAAAACTTAAGACACAGTAACTCAAAGACAAGACACTAAGCCTGAATGAAACACAGCACCCTTAATAGCATTGGAAAATGCTAGAAGCTACTTAATTTTGAGCGAAGTCCTGCGGTGGGTTGGCACCCTGCCCGGGATTGGCTCCTGCCTTGTGCCCTGTGTTGGCTGGGATTGGCTCCAGCAGACCCCCGTGACCCTGTATTCGGATTCAGCGGGTTAGAAAATGGATGGATGGATCCCTCGAATAGATTTTGCTCTACAGAAATAGTGATTTTGCATTATTTCACATGTTTATGCCCAAATTAATATACATTTTTTCAACAAGATATTTTATTCCAGGGAATGCATGATTTTTTTATTTATTAGTAGAAAATAATTTGCCTCATAATGTCCATTCTTTCTTTGTTACTGTACTTTTTGAGCAATAATTATATACATTAATATAGCCATTCATGCACATTAGATATCACATTTACAAACTCACTATACACCTTGCTATTTCAAGGATAATGATCTTGGCACAATATAGGATCTTGCCTGCTGAGGTGATTGTTAAAGTTATGATGAGCCTTGCACTTCTGGTAAATTTTTCTTTGGGGAACAAACAAACAAAGAAGAATTAAAAAATGTACTGTCATATTGAATTCAGTTTAAATAGAGCCATTTCAAAACCTCTTTAAAGCCGGCTGATGTAAGTAGTTTTATTTAGTGTGTGTACCTGCAACAAGGACCTGTGGGTGATTATTATCATTCAGGGAAGCAATCAAGTTTGAAAAAAATGACCATTTGTTTAATGTTCAAATGATTTTTCTGAGAGGTACCAGCAGGTCAATCAGCAAACAGTTTTATCATGGGGCAAAGAAAATGCCCCAAGTGTGGAAGAAGTGTGATTAAGTTTACCGAAAAGGACTTTAGTGCAGCTTTAAAGAGATTCCAGAAAATCTTCAATGGAAGGAAAGAAGGCTGTTGCCTTAATAGTTATGAGCAAGGCAGCTGTTGATAATATCTGAGATATCATCAAGAGCTCCTGGACGTGGTTGATAAGCCCTTCCTCACAACTGGTGGGATTATTTCAGCAGCTGAGGTTTGTAGCCTCATTTTATGTGCACCCTTTTGAAGTATAGTGCATTTGCCACTCATACCTGCATGTGTTTTGAGGACTTGGACAAAGGCGTATGACTTATTACCCTTTTATATTTTGTATCATCTGACAGTAAGAAGCAGAGTGCTGGCGAATGTTTTACAGAGTAGGCCTCGTGCCTTGAATGTTTTCTCACCCCTACTGAGTGAATGGATTCTAGTGTTTTTGTGTATTATCCATGAAAGAGTTTGCACATGAAATGAGTTTAACAATGATATTCTAACAAAGCATAGATTTTGACAAAAAATTATGTGGAATTTGCTTTTTCTAATTTAATGTTTTCTAAGTTCTTTGACACAGCTGTTTTATCCTCCATCAGAAATAGAACTGTGGTACAAATAAAATTGGAAGACCAGGTGGTCTTGCTCATCTTCAGTTTTCATATGCTCATAGCATCAGGTAAACCTGTCAATATTTTTTTGATTGGTTATCACAGTGCTTACTTCTGAACTTTTGGCTCCCATGTAGATAGCTCCTCATGTGCACGCAGCTTTTTATTAGTGTCTTGCGCTTCCTGTTAATCGCTTTGATTTCTCAGGACAGATTACTCATTCTTGATGTTTACATCTGTTTGATTCCATTAACTCCTTGTTCTAGTTTAATTTCTCCCCTGATGCAGGATAATTTTATGCACAGAGCTCCACTCACAGGTTTATTAACAATACTATTTTTTCTATACACTGAGTTGAATGTTTATAGGGCCGATCATTTACCTGAACAGAATACTTTAGAGATATCTCAAAGTGGTGCAGTATGTCACAGTACACTCAGACCTTATGTCACCGACTGCTAGGGGATTAGTTTAATCAAAAGTTTGGTAAGTGAAGATGAGTAGTAGGCAGAGCATCAGGTGCTTACAGAAAACTCATCAGATTGGGGAAATCAAGGGAAGCAGAACAAATTAAACACAGCAGTGCATATTCACACTATGTGTTCCTCAGAACAGGATGAAAACAGTTAAGTCTTGCGCTAAGAACATTATAGTAGGATATTGTGAGGAGCAATATGTACAATACTGCAAAAATACATGCTGTGTGTACCAGGACCCATAATGTATGTTATGTGTCAAAGTGCAAATTTACAGAGGGCACCTGATTAAAAGCAATAACATGGGAGAATGATTCCAGCCCACACCCAATCCCTTTATCCTCCTGGACACAACATGAAGACGCAGGCTAGATGCATTGAAATCCTACAACTCAAATAGGGAAGGAGATTTTAGTAGTTATCAATGCCTTTAAATATGTATTTGGTAAAGAGGTGGGCTTTGCAGTGTAGGCCCAAAATAGGCATTGCTCTTTTGGTGTAGGCTTTCAGTGACATGGAAGGCCTTTGACAGATTTGAGAAAGATACAGAGGCTGTGTTAGCCGAATCATCCCAAAGCAGAGTCAACAAAAGGCTGAAAAAACACTTCAGTTGCTAAGTCTGTACCATCTAGAGACTGATGTTCAGCCAATATTTTTAATTTACTCTGAATGCTAGTGTTAATAAAGATAAGGCCTCTTTGCAAACTTGCCAGACCAAAGTAGACCTAAAAGTGAACAAATACAAAAATACAAAATTATTAACAGTACCTTGAAATGAAAGTAAGGGTCAAAACACGGTAATCCAATAGTCAGAAAAAAGTACAAACCAAATGACAGGAAAAAAAACTCAACGCCGAATAGTCCTGGGGCAATTCCCAGCTGCCATATTAGGTGGCCCCACCTTCCTAGGCTCAACATACAGGAGACATGGTAGAAAACATAAAAAATAAATAAGTACATACTGAACTTCAGAAATAATAAAAAACACAATATTCAATAAATGAAACATTGTAAGAATGAAACTAATTAATAATCAATAACACTATGTACAAAATAATATCACTGCCCTGCACAAAAATCCTCCTACATAAAAAATTCAGTGTACATTATAGATTTGGGTGTGCTGAATCCAGTTCTGAAATTTGAATTTCTTTGCTACAACCTGATTGGCAAGATAATGAATTCAATTAAAGAAATTGCTGAATTTCTAAAAATAACTTAGGTTTCTTAATGGCATAAGTATTCTTTATGCTCAGAATATCATTTAAGTATATTTTGAATAAAAAAAATCAGTCTTCCTTGTTCTTAACATTATTTGAGGTGTAAACAACCCAAACTCAACCATTTTCTACATTTTTTTTGCTCTTAATCAGTATTTTTTTATCTTCTTATTCCTTCAGAATAGTCAGGAATGTACATTTAGAAGGCTAGAAAGATGCATTTTTATTATCCAGAAGAGAGAAATTTGTTGTTTAATTGTTTTTTAACAAATATATGCAAGGTCAGGTTGATCTATCCAGTATCTTGACCAGGTAACAGCAAAGCAAACTGTAAAGGAATGCACACCCATCCTTTATCGACAAAAAAAAGTGTGTGCTATTATTTTCTTGGCAATACGAAGCTAGAAAACTATAAGGAACTTCTTTCTTTTTACCTAGCACTCAAGTAAAAAAATCAATTTTCTTAACTCCAATTCGGACTTCTTCCCTTAGAACATGGGAATGGTCTCTGAACATGGATAGAGGTTCCATCAGGACACTGGGGAGATGGGGAGACAATAGAGTCGACAGTGAGTGAGTCTGTGTCAGCAGACCTCTGTTGGTCATTCCACTATGAAATGCCTTTAGAGGACTATAAGAGGAAAAGAAAATTACCAAGTGACTACTTTTTTGTAAGTAATAATTACATTTAAAATAATTATATGTGTAATTTATATTTTAAATAATTAATTTTAAAAATCTATAATGTCTTTTCTGTAAAATATATTTTTTTCTGTTTTCAACCTTCATATCTCAAACACTTGTTTTGAGAGGGCAATTCTGTTGCCAATTTTGGATTTAGTACCCTCAATTCTATGAAGGGCACCTATGCTTTTTGATGGGAGCAAGAAAATTTTTTTTGCAGCAGACCAGTGTATTTAAAAGATGGTCACCAAGATTAAATAAACAAGAAACATAATTGAGCAAGAACTTGGCTGAACTATAACAAACACGTTGAATATTCAATTTAAAGATCTCTGTAATTTTCTCATTTTCAACATTTTTATCATTCTCACCCTCATCCTCATAAGCACACAATTTTCAGGTCATCCACATTAGCTATAATGTTTTTGTATTAATATTTCAATTTAGATTATTATAGATGTGGATACTAAGATATATGTTTTCAGTCTATCTCCTCTCCCAGAACAGTGAGGAGTGAAGATATTCATTTACATATCTTTGGATTCTATTTTGGTCACTCTTTGGTAGAAAATTCCTAAAAGCTCTCTCTCTCTCTCTGTCTGTCTGTCTCTCTCTCTCTCTCTGTCATTTCAACTTTAGAAATATTCCAATTTAGAAATGTAGAACAGAATTCTGTTATTTGTGTGTTGTTTAATATAAATTGTCCTGTTTCTTCAAATGTATTATCTTAAAGATAAATGTTCTTCTGATTTTAACTGGGTATAAACAAGTCACATAAGTAGTCTCATCTTGCTGTCCCACTAAGGCCCACATAACAAGGATAACACCTTCTGTAAGGAATTCAATTCACCAAGGCATCGCTACTTTTCTGGAACAACTCACACAAACACACGTCTTGGACTCCCTAACCTGAATGCACACTATCGTGTTCTTACTTTTAAGCATTCATTTTTGCCTATGTACTTATCACAGTACCTAGAATGAGCAATTGTCCTAACAAGTTCTTAATATCAAGCACTATTAAGCAGTTCATTTCACAGATAATGAAACAGACAATAGCAATAAGAACAGTAAACATATTTTCACAAAAGAATAAATAACCGCCAAGGAATGCACCAGCATCCAGCAACTTTTCTCTTGTCTTGCATACCATGGATCTTAGTTGGCATTTCTCTGGCATTGTCAAGAAGCAGCACTGTAATGTTACTGAGCCTTGGTCAACTCCGACACGACTCCAAACCAAGCCTTCTTATCTCTCTGTGTCACGCCTTTTCAAAAAAACATTTTTATTATGTAAAAACAAGTGTTTATATTAACTTCTAATGGGCATAGTACATTTACATTAGGCTTTCCATTACATGTTAGTTGCCATCTGGTCTTTTTGCTGAGAGAGGATAACAGTGGGGTTGAAGTTCATCAAATAAAAAATGTGTTCTTCTGTCACCTTGGGGACCTCGTTGCTTGTTGTGTATTTAATTTTTTCTTTGGTTGTCATCAATTCTTCCTTGTAACAGAAAAAGCAAGGGCACTCTGCATTGCCTTGGCATGGTTACAATTCTTATTTTTATTGAAAAACTGAATTTCTTTTTTTCTTACAATAAGTACAGTTCTTTTGCCCTTTATGGCTGGAATCTAAATCCTGAAGAAATGTTAAAAGTGAAAGAAAGTAAGATTTTTTTCGAAAGATCACATTAATTACTGGCTTTGATAATTCATTAATTAATTAGACAACCCCACATCTTCACTACAGCAGCAACATCTGGGATAATTGGGCATCCTTAAAGTGTAGCACACTAAAACTGAATCACTTGCTAGGAGTGTGAGCTGGAGAGGCAGAATGTATATTAGGTCTCTGTACTGTACTTAAGTCTGAAGAGGGTAAGAAAAATGGAGAAGGGATATTGTTATGTGGTCAAGTTGAGAGTTTTACTTATAAAGGTTGTCAGCAGACATTTTGTTTTGGAGAGGCTTAACCCAGAGGTCAATCTGTTTTTTGAAGTTGCTTTTTCCACTGTATGCTGATGAGAGCTTGAGCCTATCCCAACAACGTTTGGTGTAATGCAGAAACCCACCACAGAGTAAGAGTAAATGGTAGTATGTCATAGGGCAAATCCTCTATCATAATAATCAGTTAACCTGGGACATGTCTTTAGTCTTCTGCCCAAGGTAGAAAGCAGGCCATGAGGACAACTAAAGTAGGGGCCAGGAGATAAGTATGAACTAATAAACAGGCAAAGGGTTAGAGACTCAAACTGTTCAGTAGCAAAACCCTAAATGCTGAACGTAAAGTCAAAAGAATGTTGCATAAAGTCAAATACATTAAAGACATTTTCTATAAACACACAGAAATTATTTTAGCATGTATTCACAATCATGGACAAAGTACTGAATGACCTGCCTGAATAGAAATATTTGCATGTGACATCATTTACATCATGTGACATTTGGAAGCCATGATTGAATCAATCAACATTGCATCCTAATAATGAAGCCACAAAATGGTTGTGGTCCTGAAAAAAAATGGCACCGTAATATAAGCAACACTTTACATTATTCAAATTTTACTTGTGCTTGAAGGGACCTCTTCCAATTTCAACACAGAGCACAGGTACTAGTGTACCAGTGATTACTGGCACATTTTCATGAATCTGTACTTGGGACCCTCCTCTCATGCTTTTTGGATATATCCCGATAACAGATAACAGATAACACATCCCCAAACCCCTGACTTTTTGATTGAATGTCATTGTATCACAATAAAAAGAGTAAAACCAGTAATTTGGTTCCACTTAAAACACTGAATTTAACATTGCTCTAACCTACCTATACAAACAAAACAGAAATTCAGTTTCTCCATAATTTTAAACCCCTTAAAGTCCAGCTGTGAACATCAAGAAAAAAAATAGTCTTTATCACAAGGAATGTACAATGTTTGCCAAACATTTAGAATGTAGGAAGAGTCTACTCAACAAAGAAAAACATTGCATCCTCAAAGGGAAAATGTACAAATTCCATAAAGATTGTGACCAGCCTGGAGAAGTAAAGTTCAAGGAACTACTGCCCTTAACAGGGAGCGAAAAAAAGTAACATTGTGCTTCTTTAAACCCAAGTCAGTTGTATTGTGTTTTTTATTATTCTTTTTCTGCCTTACCTCTTCAAAAATATTTTTTATTTTATCATGCTTAAGGTTTGTCAATGTGTGTTACCTTCACAAAATGCAACTGTCATGAAATTACAGTCTATAGCTATATGACACTATGAATGCTTAATTATCCATTTCTAATTTTAGGCTCACAGGTATGGATTATGAATGTGCTGGCCAGTGAAGCAGAAAACAAGCAGAAGGCAGATGGAGAAATATGACAGTTATTCAGCACGGCACTGAACTGCCTTGAGTGTGATCTCCAACTCACCATAAGGTGCTTGACTCCTCATTGTAACAATAGTCTGACATCTTCACCTGCCTTAAATTTCAATTTGACTGAACTCTAAGCTTAAAAAATCATACCTGAACTGAAGTTAAAACATCTGTTTCTCACCTGTAAAATATTTCCAGAATCTGTGCCTTGATTTCTTTGTTGCAGAACTTCAATATCGAATCTTCATTATTTCTTAGTTACATTATTATAATTGTCTTTTTGATGGCTCCCTGGTTTGAAGCTTTAAGTATCTTTAAAAAGATAAGCCATATAACCAATGTTAAAAGCAGCAATTGAAGTTTAAGTGCAAAGAGGCAGGGGGTTTCATAACATAAGGGGAGGACCACTAAATGTCTGGTTACTCAATAACTGATATTGGGTGGGGAAATTTTTCACAATCTTGAGGCACCAAAAAGACAATTGTAATAATGAAGATAAGAAATGACAAAAGCATGAATAACTGTTAAATCGGTAACACGTATCTTAAGTTGTGAAATGATTCTTAGCTGAAACACAGCCAGTTTCTGTAGCCGAGGATCAGACCGCCAAGGTCCCCGCCTCCGGCCACCACCCAACTCACACTGCACCCGACCTCCTTGGCCCCTCCCATAGGTGGTGAGCCCATGGGAAGGAGGACCCACGTTACCTCTTCGGGCTGTGCCCGGCCGAGCCCCATGGGTGCAGGCCCGGCCACCAGGCGCTTGCCATCGAGCCCCATCCCCAGGCCTGGCTCCAGGATTCTCCCGGAAGAGCTGGAAGAAGTGGCCGGGGAGAGGGAAGTCTGGGCTTCTCTGCTTAAGCTGCTACCCCCGCGACCCGACCTTGGATAAGCGGAAGAGGATGGATGGATGGATGGATGAAACACAGCAAATATGCATACATCCTTAACGGGAACCTCTATGACAAGTCAGAATCTAAAATGATATTTTTTTAAAGCAAGAAACATATTGCAGTCATTAATATCGATATTAAAGATGCCAACAGATTTAATACGAGTTTCAGAAGCTCTGAACACTCCTTCTGTTGTCGCTCTATTAAGTTCTCGTTTGAACACACAGGATGTGATGTTATAATCCCTTGTGCCTAAGAAAAGTCCTCCGCACTAAACAAACTTGCTGTTGTTTGCCATCACCATGATAGAAACAGCCAGTCTGTCATAGATAACCCAACCACCAAATTCTCACAAGTTGGCAGATGTTACTTGGGACACATTTTCAGCTGTGTAGCTCAGTGTCATCAGGAGTTTTAACTTTTCAATCACAACACACCCTCGAGAAAGACAGGAAATAAAAATGTTCTAATTATTTTTATTTGTTTTACACATACAACATTAGTGGGGCTCAAATAAAGAGGAACTAAAGGCGATCTCAAGAAAACAGCAGTTATAATTAGTGTTTATTGGCAGAATTTGCCAATGTTTTTTATTTTTTTTTTGCATTGAATATGCTGTGTTTGTCAGTGATCTTGTTCGTTGAATATTTTCCTGTGCAGCCAGCATTTCCCCAGTACCCCATGATGCTTTGTAAGGCCAGAGTGAGATCAGTGAGCTGTATCAGCCAATGTTTAAAGGGGCAGCCCCTGAAGCATATAATGGTAATCCTATTACAGGGCTAAAAATTAGCAGAAAAATTGCAAATATATTTTAAACCAAAATGTGCATATACAATGAAACTGGAAACATGTTGGTGTCTTTGTGTATTAAAGGTAATGTTTTCTTGTATGGACTTGTATGTGACCAGGTGTAATACGTGAGCCTACCTGTTCAATATTATTACCCAGAGTGTTGTGCACTTGAGGCAAACAAGAAAGAATGACAAATCCTCATTTCAGTGTTGAGCATTTGTGGTAGTGCCAGTGAATGAACAAAGGGAACAAAAATAGAACAAACTGTACTTTTCAGTTCGAGTGGGGTGAGTACTTGATATTGAATTAGTGGGGAGTAAGCCTTAGTGAAATCATGCTTCCTTGTCTGCAAGGCATTTCATTGGAGGCAAAATGACATTGGTAATGGTCAGGTCACATTTTTTGGCTGCAGTATTTGGTCCACCATATTTGGCAGACGGTTCCCTCGCCATCAGGGACACGAAACCCTTATAATCCATGTTAAACTGTCTCATTTTCTCCTTACCCATTAACTTTAATGCATTTGCTGATTTTGGTGAAGTTTACAAACATTTCCACAATTCTGACAAACTTGAGGGGAAGGAATGTAGTGGGGTTCACTCTTCACTGATAATAATGACAATTATAATAACTAGGAGGCTTCGCCCCCTAGCTTGATTACCTCAGCAACCCCCTGGACTGCAGGCCAGTTCATGTCTCTGCCTCTCGCGTATGTGGATTTCACTTTCACCAAACAACAAATCTTTTAATTCTCATGGATACACTACTTTTCCCTGATGGCATCACAAATCAGACGATCTACAAGTCTCCGACTTAAAGTTTAAATCCAAACAATATCTACATCTGTCATATCACCTATGTCCATGTATTTGATATCTTTTCGCTGTTCCGTTATTAATTAAAAGTATTAATTTCCGTTTGTTTACGCTAATGCAATCTTTACTATAATTTTTTGAGACTTAAAAATTTTAGTACTTTCATTATCTTTAACCTGCTCTGCATGTGTATCGCGCCAATGTTTTTGAACCTCTTTATGATGTTCTACTTGGTCATCTACTCAACCGTCTTTTATTTCCGGCCCCAGGCATGGTTAAATCCTTGCTACAAGGTCTCATCTCGCGGGACATGAAATTATCTCTCTGAAAAATTCTTGTCTTGTCCCAGGCTAAAAAGTCTTGTCTCGTCCCAGGATTATTTTATATAATAGAGAGATATGGAAAGGGTAATATTTATGGGAAGCAGCTGGACATTAATAGTGGGTGTGGTGTGTTTTTTCTTGTTATTAAAGTTCTTGTTTGCTGCATGGTGCATTCTGCCTGTTGGCACTGGTTTTATTTTTATTAGTTTTATTTTTGATACTAAGGATTGGAAAAGAGCAATCACATGGCAGCCCACAACAGAGATCAAAGTTTGCCAGTGGCTTTCCGACTATCATTGATGTCTGTTGTTAGGGTGTGTTATGCTACTACAAAGTGTCAAGAGATGTCACAAGAGGGACAAGTGTGAAATGCTACCACATCTCAAAACATGTTCCAGCACAACCGCTTCAAATGATTTGGTGCTTCACAAAGCTTTATTCGGCCCATCACTATTATCTAGTGAACTCTTTGTATTAATCACTGTGTGGTGTTTGGTTTGAACACTGATAGTTATTTTATTGGTTAAAGAACAAAAATGTGAACTTGAGGTACCTGAGTACATTGTATAATGTTTGAAAGCTTCATCGTGCATTTGCGGTGTTCTGGGTTAAGAGAGCTTCATTGAA
The DNA here is from genome assembly GCF_016835505.1 of Polypterus senegalus. Lineage (NCBI taxonomy): Eukaryota > Metazoa > Chordata > Cladistia > Polypteriformes > Polypteridae > Polypterus > Polypterus senegalus. The sequence continues at coordinate 82,685,832 of NC_053156.1, read as the reverse complement.
GTTAGCCAGGAGTGTATCACATAATCATATAAGAGGATACATGCAACACCATTGATTTTATTTGCTCATATTTTTCTTATTTTTTCAACTTTTTAAAGAAATTATTGAAATATTTCTTCTTTATTTTATTCATGTATTCTTTTTCTGAATGTTCTAAGTTTATATTTGCTAAAATTATAAAAGACTGTTGACTGGTGTTTTTGTGTGTTGTGTTCACATGTTGTGTTGTGTGAAATTTCAGAAGTAAGTGAGACTTTTAAAAGCTGTTAATTTCTTATACACTCTAACTATTTGAAACATTGTATATTTAATATTGCAACTTATTCCTTTTCAAATGTATTAGGTTTAAGATTATACTTGCATGGCAGAACTGGTTTGATGGTCACCTGAATTGCCTAAACAGAGATTGGATCTTTCAGTTTCTGTTGACTTGAGCTGAACTATAAAATCACATCTCTCTATTATAATAAAAAAATCTTGGGACAAGACAAGGCTAATCCTGTGACGAGACGTGACTTTTTGAAGAGACTTTTTGGAAGGAAGTCCTGCGAGATGGAGACTTTTGCCATGAGATTCTTTCAAGTCACGCCCTACTTACAACTATTTTGAAACAAGACCACAGTCATCAGGTGCATTTTGGCACTTAACCTGGACAGACACCAATCCATTAAAAGGCTTACTTATGAACACACACACACATACACACACACTTATGAAGATCCAGTTTAGAATCACCCATTCATCTAAATATGGCAGCAAGAAACGATGAAGTCAACCAAATTAGAGCTGATTGGTTACACAGCAAATTGATTAAATGCGTATCAATAGACTATGCTAAAGCAGTTGGTGGTGATCGTGCAGAAGGTGAAAACATCATTCTACAATATCCCATAGAATATCAACAATCATTAACACCGTCCAGTCTTCCACTGGTCAAATTACTGTTGAAAGAAGGATGTATCATAATGTTATTGCATAATTTATGTATGAGTGATGGACTATGCAATTGAACAAGATTAGCTGTATCAAAAATTGGTCGAACAATTCTAACATGTAAAATTTTAACAGGCAACAAGAAAGGTAATGTAGTACATATTCTGCGAATAATATTAGACACAAAAGGAGATCTTGATATGCCATTCGTATTAAAACGTTTACAGTTTCCCGTGAGAATAGCTTTTGCTATGACAATTAACAAATCACAGGGACAAACATTTGAAAAAGTCGGTTTATTTATTAGAGAGAAAGAAACAATATTCAGTCACGGGCAGTTACACATTGTGTTGTCACAATGTAAATCCAAACATGGAGCCAAAATTCAATGCGATCTTGAAGAAATGTTATTTCCAAATATTGTTTTAACTGAAATTATAAAGTAAAAGTGAAAATAATGTAACAATTCCCATGAAAATAACAATCTCTTTAAATTGTATATCTGGTTAACCAAACCTGGGGGTTGGTGAGCGAAGCAAGCAGGGGGCGGAGCCCCCTACCTTATTATAATGATAAAACTTTCAGAAGGGACCCCCTCAAACTCACCCTAAGGGACACTTTAAAGTTCTCAATGCTAGAATTTGCATATATTGTTAATTGGCAGGTGAAAATTGTCCCAATTTGAATGAGCAATATTGACCCCCGTGACCCTGTATTCGGATTCAGCGAGTTAGAAAATGGATGGATGGAATATTGATATGCACCCCTTAATTAGATTAATTGTGTTCAAAAATGGGTATATGGGTAAATGGGCATATATTTTATTTCTAGTCCTGGCATGTTAAATAACTGATTGTGGTCATACATGATTGGAAATCTGTGATAAACTGAACCAGAGACTTAATTATTTGCAGTCTAACTTACTTACCCAGCCACATTATAGAAAATCATAAATTCTTCTTGTGTGACCAATGTAAATGCACTTAGTAATTTTATTGGTAAAATCCAATAAATCCGGTTATTCAAAATAAAAATGTAGATACACTGGGCATTAGTTTCCTGCTCCTTCTGAAACTGTAGAAAATTTTAGAAGTTTTATTTTGCCATATTTCAAATATAAGTGTATTTTTGACCCTCAATGAGAAAGCTGCAAATTTAAGGACGGCATGTTTTAGCTGTTTATTGCAGATTGTTTAGCTAACATGAGGAATGGTAAAATGTTCTGCAGTGTTTTAGTATTACCAAATAAAACTGTTAACAGTACAGAAGAACAGAAATTTAATATAGAAATTAAGAATGAAGTGGGTGTGAATAAAAAGTACAAGCTGTCTACCAAAATGAACAAAAGTGCAAAGTCTTACAACTGAGAAAACATTTGCAGCATAAGGGACTGAAATTAAAAAGAACAAAGCCAGAGACAATGTATGTCAATAGACAAACTTTTAGTTTAATCCTTTCATGAAAGGCTAACAATTTAAATATTTAGGAATATTTCTTTGAAAAAATACCAGGAATAGTTTTCTTTTAAATTTGCTTGGCTCCAGCTACACGTTTCTTTCACTGACTTCAAATTAAGAACTTTGTTAAACAGAACCTTCCTGATTTTCCTCATTTTGCACCCTCATCCATGCTGGAAAAAATATTGCTCAATTTCAAGGACTCAGACACCATCTCTGCAATATATAAAATCATTTTACAGTTCCTCCCTTTCAAAGATCCAAGAGGACACTGGGAAAAAGATCTCTCAATTAATATATCAGAAAAGGAGTAGAAAGTAGCAATGCAGAGAATTCACTTGAGCTCCATATGTGCAAAACATACAATTATACAACTTAAAATTATATACCGAGCACATCTGTCTCGTCTAAAACTCTCCAAAATGTTTCCAGGGCATGATCCAACCTGCGAACGCTGCAATCAAATCCCAGCCTCACTGGGTCACATGTTCTGGGCCTGCACCAAATTAACATTATTCTGGAGAAACATTTTTAATTACCTTTCAGATAGCCTTGGACTCACAATCCCCCCTAACCCATTAACAGTTGTGTTTGGGGTTCTTCCAGAGGGGTTTAAAGTGGAGAAAGACAAACAAATCGTGATTGCATTCACTACACGGTTGGCACGCAGACTTATTCTGCTAAACTGGAAAAATCCAAACTCTCATCTTTTAAGTCAGTGGGAAACTGATGTTTTATACTATTTGAAATTGGAAAAAATCAAATACTCAGAGGATCTGTACAGATTTTTTTGAAAACATGGCAAGATCTAATTAGTAATACTTTAAAATAAGCTCTTAAAGCACAGAGGAAACAATTATTTCTGTATTTCTTTTTCTTCTCCATTCATCTCTATTGGCTTATCAAACTTATCAATTTAGGTATGTTTACAAGCCTTAAATTTTACTCTGTTGGCCTTGCTCTCTCTCTCAGTGGTGGGGGTTGACATGTTCTTAATTATACTTTTTGTAAAAATTGATTGATTTGTATGGAAATAAAATAAAATTAATAAAATTTCAAAAAAAAATTTGCTTGGCAAATAGGACAGTAATATAAGTGCAATAAATGTGTCACTTACTGTAAGTGTACATATGTATGCACAACCTCAATCATTTGTTAATCAAACCTGTATGTTGAGTATTAGAGAACTGATAGAAGAACCCATATAGACAGTGAAGGCACCAGGCTTCAAATCTAATACTTTTGAGCTATAATGCACCTGTTCTAACCACTGCATCATCTTTTGCATTTGGTTTTTATATTGGTATTCACCAGATGCACAGGTTCTTCACAGCATGGCAGAACTGGAGTTTTTGCCCCTCAGAACGACAGAAGAAAAAGAAAAGGCAGTTAGCAACCACGCCACCTCTCGTCCCAGGGTGGAATCACGTACCTCGCAGGAGCCGTGCAAGTGACCCCTAATCATGTGTGTCTAACACTGTCTATGGGTGTAAGTCAAGTGTTATTTGTGCCTCTACAAGTATGGCAGAAATAATTTTCATGCAGTCAATCTGTTGCCCTAACTCACTTCATGAATCTAAGCCTAAGACAGGCAGCCTAGTACATTACAATGAGTCCCTGCTGATACCCAATTCCTACTACCTGATTAATCTTGTTCTGGAACAGTGGCGAGCTGGCTATACTTTGTTCAACTTCATTTCATTTCTTAGTCTGAGAAATCCCTTTACAAGTTTGAGGTGACCCTCTCCTTCCTGAAACTGAGATGGTCTCTTTGGAATGTGGTGCTACTGAGTAGCTCAGTCCACAACAAAATTAAATTTGAAAAAACAAGAAAAAAACTGCTTGTATGAATGTACAGAGCTGAACGTTTTCAAGGAAAACCAGTTTAGGTTTTACTCTTACCATTGAAGCTAGGATAAAAGGTTGTAGCACAGCTAAAGTGGATTTCTTTGAACCAGTAACAAAGGTTAGTAGATTAAGATGCTGGGTCTGATTAGAATGGCTGAGGTTGTGCTTGTAAAGGCACATATCATACTCCAGGTAAGATATTACACAAACCTTTTTATTACCACTAATGGAAATGTGGCGTATCCTAAATGATAAATTGTAGGGAGTGCAGAGAAAGGGATAATGCAAGGCTTTAAAGAGGGAGTGTGAAGACTGCTCAGGCCATTACTGGCAGCAATACAGTACAGAAGGCAGGTCCACAATCACTTCAAACACATGCTATTTTATCTTTTTCCATGTGACAAATTTTATAAAGGAATGAAAACCTACAGCTACAGACTAATAAGACTTTTAAAAATAGCTACTTTATACTCCTACAAGGATTCTCCATGCTTTGTTTTGTCTTTACATATATTGGTGTTTTTTTTATAAGGACATTGTGTTTTATATTATTTTGACTAATTCTATATTTTTGTTGCGTTTCATGCGTACAAAAATAATGACAACTTAAAGGACATATTCTTCAATAGTAGTGGACATAATGCCTGTTAGACTTTGCCTGTTTTACGGTTTTGCTTCCCTAGGGCACTACACTTATATTGTTTTTATATGAAGCCATTTTTGAACCTGCTTAATCTCTTTCAGGACTGTGGGGGATTAATCCTATCTCTGCAACATGAGATATAAGGCAGGAACCACACACACACACACATACTCACATGCACCTAGGCTTAGTCACTCTGAGCCAATCATCCTACCTTTGACACCTTTAGAATGTAGGGAGAGACTGTGATATCAGGAGAACAACCTTGGCATACACAGTGACTATGTGCGATCTCCACAAAGACAGAGATGATACCAGGACAGTAATCGGATGCTCTGGGACCCTGGGGTGGAAACACTGACCAACCAACGTGCTACAAAACGACCCTTTGTTATTTTGAGATACGTAAGATTAAATATATTATATTAAATGCATGACACATGTCTGATGACAGCCGCAAAGCTGCCAGCTTCATGCACAAATAAAATCAGATTAAGAGGGGTAGATGAATGGACGCTAAATACAAACCTGCACATTTTCAAGAACAAGCAGAGTGTCAAGAGAGGAAGCAGTTTCCCTACTTTAGATATCTTTGGTTAATTGTTGTTTTTGTAAAAGGATGAACATAAATTAAATCTTATTAATATAAGGATAGACAGTTTAACACACTCTTTTTATGTATCTTATGATGAAAGCTAACAGGAAGCACCATACCTGCATGACACCTACTTGTATTTTGATCATTCAGGAGATACATAGATTAGATAGGAACACACTATGTGAAATCTATTCTTTTTACACATTTGGATAGGTTCTCAAAAAAAAAAATTAAATATTTTATAAGTTTGGAATTCATCATTTGTAAAGTATTAATTAGCAATGAAGAATATCCAAATCATCTCTCTACAGTAAGGAACACCATGTTGGTAGTGCTGATTTCTAAACTACTGGATTATTAAATAAAGGCTTCACATATGTTTTGTCATTTTTTAGCCAATTTTATTTATTTTGTCTAGCTCTACATTCTGCTTCTATTCTGTGTGTTTTTCAAGTAACTGCAACTTGGTGTTATGCTGATGGTGCAGCATTGTGGTCATGTAAGCCATGTTTGTCTCTGTGTGATAAAATCTACAAGTGTCTACATATTGTGTTAAAGTTTTTGTGCAAATTCTGAGAATATTCAGAGCAATCATTAAGTGTGTATTCTCCCAGTCTGTGACTCCTTGCCACCATTTCCCTCAACTATGAGCTCTGGTTATCGTTTGGGATAGACACTTAGGTTGGTTAGATTTTTTTGGTTTCATCTTGTAAGTGTCATGATTCTTCATGGCCTAGTACAGGTGATTGGTGATCATAATGATTTTTAAGTATGCAGCAAAGAACCAGAAGATGGATAATGCAGACTGGTTTGTTTGAATGTCTTGCCATTGGTCAGATACAAAAACAAATCATCAAAATCAAACACCTGAGCCAAAAATCATAAAAAAGAAAAAGTACAGCAAAATTCCTAATAAAATGTAACTTCTTTTTAATACCTCTAACTCACACTAGAAATAAATTTCTTCTTTTCCCTTTAATTAACATTCTATTGTGTGCTGCTGAGAGCCACCAGCTTATATACTGTAGGTACATCACATGATCTCCACATCATGTGACTGGCAATTATAATCAATAATTCCAAATGTGTATAAACAAAGATTCATCCCTTCTATATTTTATCTGTCACAAAATGCTTTGCTTCATTCAGTCAGTCTGCTGAACGCTGACTTGCTTGCTCTCTAGGCTGGCTCACTCACCGTCTCTACCCAGCATGCTTGGCACTACAGTACTTCCACTGACTCATTGTTTATTCCTATATGTGCCCTATTCACTGTCTTTCTTGGCACACTTTATGTTGGCACACATAATCTTTGAGTAACCATTTCCCTATACAGTACATGTTTTTGATTTTATTCATTATGCCACTAATAATGTTGAACAAAACTTTAAAAATAACTAAACTGTACATGATATGACAGCTTACATAAAAGGTAGACACAGGGCCATTTTAACAGCATTATAGGCCCCCAGGCAAAGAGGTGCACTGGGGCCCCTAGCTACACAACCACTCAGCAAGTCACAACATACATAGATTAGCATGGGGCTCCTATGCTCGTGGGGCCCCTGGGCAACTGCCCATCGTGCCCATGCGTTAAGACGGCCCTGGGTAGATGTAACCATCACTCACTTTCATTCTGATTAAATTAAGAGTGACAGAGAAGAATTATATATAATTATATAGAAATAATAATATAGTGTAACAAAGTAACATGGCCTGAAATATCTTACAAAGCTTAATCTCTTGCTGCAAAGCAAAACACCTCATCATGGTTTTTTACTGTTCCATATGTTAATGTAATGCCAGTTAAGCATTAGGTTTTCAAAATGAATCTACAGCTTTTAAAAGAAAAAAGAAAATACAATGAAGTATTTCACCATTTAATATTAAAAAAAATTGAGTGGCATTTCTTGTGTATGGATTTATGGTTTTTTCCTATTCTTATTGGAAAAGATCTTATTATGTGTTTAACTAACTGAATATTCTTTCAGCTGTCAAGGAGCTCCTACACAGCAGTAATTAACAGTAAATACAGAAGCACATAATATGATATTATGTAGTTTTAGCAAAAAATAAACTACAATGCTTTTTCCATAACCTGTAAGAAATTACTGTACTACAGACGGTGTCCCACTCAAGGCTGCTTCCTGCCTTCCATCAGATGCTACTAAGATCTTATAATTGTCATAAATTGGACGCTGTGAATCCACAGGAGAGTGTTTTAATTTAATTAAGTGAAGACTGTGACCCAGAAAGAAAAGGCTTTTTAAGGGAGCAGACTTAGGCAGGGCTGAGTAAAGAGGCAAAGGTCATTAAACAGAGAATAAATATTTGCCCCAACAAGGAATTCTTAGAAAAAATAAGCAGGATCATCCTAAAGCTAGGATAATGAGTGACATGTGACGTTACATTTTGTTTAATTACAGATGGACTTGGACAGCATTAAAGCTAGGACAGATGTGTGGCAGATGAAATTTGATGTAAGCAAATGTAAAGTATTACATGTAGGAAGGAAAACTGTTAGATTTGAATACACAGCGGTAGGTCTAAAAATCGAGAGTACACCTTATGAGGGATTTAGGAGTCATAGTGGACTTTAAACTATCAACTTCCAGACAGTGTTCAGAAGCCATTAAGAAGGAAAACAGATTGTTAGGTTATATAATGCCCTGATGTGTAGAGTAGAAGTCCAAGGAGGTTATGCTCAAGTTTTATAAGGCATTGGTGAGGCCTCATCTGGAGTACCGTGAAATTTCAGGCTCCAGGCTACAAAAAGGACATAGCAGCACTAGAAAAAGTCCAGAGAAGAGAGACTAGGCAGATTTGAGGGTTACAGTGGAGGAATTATGAAGAAAGATTAAAAGAGCTGAGCCTTTTCAGTTAAAGCAAAAGAAGATTAAGAGGAGATATGATTGAATTGTTTAAAATTATGAAGGGAATTAGTACAGTGGATCGAGACTATTATTTTAAAATGGGTTCAACAAGAACACTGGGACACAGTTGTAAACTTGTTAGGGATAAATGTCACACAAAGATTAGGAAGTTTTTCTTTACACACAGAATATTAGACACATGGAATAAGATACCAAGTAGTGCGGTAGATAGTAGGACTTAAGGGACTTTCAAAGCCAGACTTGATGTTATTTTGGAAGAATTTAAGTTAATAGGACTGACAGGCTTTGTTGGAAAGAATGTCTAGTTCTCGTCTAGACTTTTTTAATGTTACATACAGCAATTATTGTGAACAATAATAAGTAAATCACACTGACATCCTTTTTTAAGGCAACTGATGTTACATGCAGCAATTACTATTTACAAAAAGGCTACTGCCACATTGATGTTACTAAATTAATGATAAAATTAAACAAAGATCTAAAGAAAATAGAATAAAAAATAGAATAAAAATTAAAATAGATACATTCCTAATCCATAATATAACATTGACAGACCTTAATAAATGATATAACACAAAATAATACTGAGCAGACCTGTTTAATGAGAAAATATTTGAACTTCCCAGTATCAGCAGATTAGGGAAGCCCATTGTAGCTCTGTGACTTTTAAAGCCATCGTGTGACAACTCAAGGAAGTGGAGGTTCTTATTCCACCTGCAACAACACCAGGTGTACGAGTTGTTTATAACCAATTATGCTGGGATAGAGAGATGTATTCATTTAAATCAAACTGCTTTAACTCTGGTCTGACTATGGTGTAGTATGATGTACTCACCTTGTTATAAGTCAAAGGTGCAGCTTATCAGTCCAGTTCAGGTCAGGGTAACCTGTCCAAAGTGAAATGAAAAGTTATAAAGTATATTAAAGTATGCTTGAAAGAAAAGAAAGACACAAAAGCAAACGACACATACACATTTCAAGGCCAGGCTGGTGCAGCCGCACTTGCAGTCTCCTCTCACAGTATTGCTATTATTGGGCGGATGGTACAACTGCAAACAAATCCATCTTAATTAAGGATAAACCTTTTTCCTGTTATGATCATATTATATTTACTCCAATGCATTAACCAAATGAACTTTAAATAAAAAAAGTTTTGTGTTTTTAATATCTCCAGGCTTTGTGAATGTGAACAAAATTGAATTCCAAGATCAAATACATTTATTAAAAAGGTAATATCAAATTTATTGTGATTTAAATATATTTATCGAGTTTCATGTAACAAAGCATTACAATAATTCATTATATCATTTGCTATGATATACAATATAGTTATTTCTGCTTTGATACATCAAATCCATGTCCCTAATTATTCCTCTTGAATGAAAAATATTTATTAGTTATTGTAATAACCTGAATATGATAAAACCAAGATATCTGGAGTCCCAAGCAGGTTATTATTGATTTTTTAGAAACTAAAAACTAACACATTGCTGGCAGCCACTATGCCATCTCTCCTTAGACTAATATACAGATTTTCTCTTTCTCACTCACTGTCTTTATTGGCCTCAATGACTTCAGACACATCATAAATTCAGTTTATGATAAGATGTGCTTGGTAAATAAGACAGAAAGCACTGTCTATAATCGGATCAGTACTTAACACAGGCTATAAAAGAAATTTAATTCTGCCCAGCAACTCAGAAAAACCCTTAAGTGCTTACTCCACTCTGCAATGTAGATTGGGTAGAGGAGGTAGGAAGTAACAAAGACGAGGATGCTTTACTGTAAAATTCTTGTAAACATGGAACAGTAAGCATTTGGAAATATCATAAAAACACTATCACACAATTCTTGTACACTTATCGACACCCTATGTGTAATCCTGGAATTTTATACGATACTGCACAAGTTCTTTGTAGCCAGTCCAGAATTGTCTTCTTAACTCCCTTGGATGAAGAACAGGGTGAATCCAATATCTATGCTCATGATGCTGATAACACCTCCTCTTCACTACTGTGACCGCCAAGATTAAAAGCACTAAAGTCATTTTGGATACTCAACAAACACCTATCAGTTAACACTAGAACACGTCACTGCCCACAAAATGATAAAAGGAAATTATGTCACTCATATTTTCTTTCAAAACATGTCTTTGAAAATGCTTGAAAAATGTTGGAAAATGCTTGAAAAACACTCCAAAACACCCATAAAATGTGTGATTGCATTTTGCAAAATGCTATTAAAAACCTCAAAAAATGCCAAACAAATGCTGGAAACAATCAAATGTTAAAGGTAACCTAAACTTCACAGTCTTAGCAATGTAAATCAATGCAAAAACTAAAAAAAAAAAATAAGTAAACAAAGTTAAAACAAAAACTTAACAGAAAGAAAAGGTTGAAGATCTAAGATTACTCAGGGGGCTGAAACAGAACAGAAGACTTGTGACCAAGAAAGGTGCTCATATTTTATAGAATAGAAAGATACCAATTCACTAAAATATAAACATGCCTTTTAGCCATTTTTAGCCATTGCAGGGAGCATGATGTAATGATTTTCTTCCAGCTAAAGTAAATTAGTCAGTGCGCTAGAAATGTGACATAGTCCAGTATATTAGGATAGACTGTGAGGGTGGGAGGTTCCACCTGAATTATTCCAAAAAGATCATTTACAAGTGAAAGTCTATAGGGTGGTCCAGATCTAATTATCCAATTTTTATTACGCTATAACTTATTAAGTTTATTACATAAAAAATCCCCAAAAAAATCATGGACCATCGAGGAGTGTGCGAACTGACGACATGAAGAATCATCTTCGCGTCAAACTGGAATCGTCCCCGCATAAATCAAAGTCACCCAGACGATCTGGATCTGCATAATTAGATCTGGACCACCCTGTATTAAAACTCCACAGGCACATATGATGCACCGTTTTAATTAGTCCATGTCTTGAACAAATAGTAGAAGAATTCACTATTTTAAGAGTTGCTTTCTCCTTTTGCGATTACACATTTTTTAGTAACGGTAGCTCATTTCATATAGAAAAACAAGCAAATTACCTGTTAGTCACCCTTGAAATTTGCTACAGTTCTTTTGCTGACACATTGTACAGTGTTCCAGGATTTCATATTTGAAATGAAATGGTCTTTAATGCTTTTCTCGTTTTATTCACTACTACAAAAACAATGTCTAAACTAGATGGTACTGAAATGAATTTATGATAAACAGTCTTGTCACGTAATGCAGATGTAGCCCCTGACTCAAAACCACCCTCAGTTATGATCATGAATTCTCAATTTCCTTCAGTGTCACTCAAAAGATAAATGAAATATGACAGCTAGAAAGCAGAGCATATTGAATCACCTGTGTCATCTTGTTTATAGACAACATCAGACTCATCATGTCTTGTAGAAGATATTTATCATGACAAGAGTTATGAACAGTAGTCATGCATTTTCATCAGATGAAAAAAATAAAACCTAATGTGAAAAAGTAAAAAAGTAAGTGGCATCTACTTTTACTGTGGAATTATCAAATAGCCTTTTATCAAAATGCATTTTAAGGCTATTATAACAATTTGCCTTTGTGACAAATTCAGGTGTTTTTGCTGTTTTCAGTAGGACAAAAATGTGCAATGTCCTTCTAAATTTCTATTGAGTTTTGTTCCAGAAACATACTAGAAAATATGTTCATAATCTTGATTTTGACAGAACTCTGACTATGTTTTGTTACTGTATACTGCTTTTGTAAAGACTGGAAGTTATGAGATCACTAACAGCCTCAATCTATTTTATAACTCTCATATCCATAATTCCTTTATAATAACACAACTTTCTGTTTTCAGTTTCACTAATTTGAATGCTACCTCTGCTGTTGTCCTTTTGTAGGTGCTGTGGTTTCCACGTCTTCTGAAGCACTACTTTATTAGTTTTTATTTAGATTATAACGAACATTCAACTATTTATCATTTTGTTGCACACTAATCCAGCCTGTTTTTATATGTCAATTTCATGCCAACACATAAAAATGACGTATACAGTTCAAATCCCATTAAAACGAATGCCGAAGTAACAAAATTTTCAGAATAACATCCTTTAGGGGTTTTTACAACATCATGTTTAATGGATTTCATCTTAACAAAATGTAAATTTGAGTATAACAAACTTTTTTTGATTTAAAATGGTCAAAATGTGAAAATGTGAAGTGAAGATAATAACGCAATTCAAAAAATACTTAATGCCACACCTACACTTTTCGCCAAGTATCACGAACCCTGCATCAGGCTGTCCTTGTGGTGTCGTGTGCGCATACTGCACTGTACTGTATTCACACCTGTACTTCTAGAAAAAAAAAGTTACATCTAAATGTCTCATTTTCATTCTGTATTCATACCTGTATTTCTATGAAAAAAGTTACATCTAACGTCTAATTTTGAAATTAAATATTTTTTGCAGTTTAAGAAGCTGTTTTTTTAATAATAGAACAGAATAGAATAGAATAGAAAACCTTTATTGTCGTTGTACCAGTATAATGAAATTGTAAAAGCTATATCTGTAAACAGTTATACAGGTTTTGCCAAGCTTGAGTCACAGAGTTGCACGAGAGACAGAAGGTGTATCCAGATTTCCAAGTTAAATGCAGAGAAAAGCCAAGCAAAATGACACCTTTTATTGGCTAACTAAAACGATTACAATATGCAAGCTTTCGAGGCAACTCAGGCCCCTTCTTCAGGCAAGATGTAAGAAGAAGAATACCAGCAGCTTGGAATCACTGTTATGGTAGACCAGGAGAGTGCAAGGAAGAGCAGGTCAAAGTTCAGTGTTAAAAGTTCTAAACATCGTGCAACACGCATGTGATGCACTAAGTCTGATCCTGCAGTGGACAACCAACTATTTTGCCCTTGGTTTACTGTTTATCAGACACAGTTGAGCAGCAATGGAACTGTTCTTGCTCCTAGAGATGGAAAATCGCCGGCAACCCTGGACACAATAGCATACATATTTTCCCTGCATTTGTTACAACAAAATTTCCATTATAACAAAATATTTTTATGGTCCCATGAATTTTGGTACAATGGAATTCCACCTGTAACATCAATGATAATTCATTTGACATTCTCTGTTTTTACTTCGATCTTATTTATTGTGTAAAGATTTAGATTAACTATTTCCTCCAAAATATTTCATTGTAACTGGATTGAGATTTTGTTAGAATTGAATGCATAAGGAAACAGTAAAACGAAATTATTGTTACCCAATTGTTATTTTAAATGTAAGTCACTGACAATGGTATAGTATTTACAGTAAGTGTGTTTCTTATCATGCATGCTCTTAAAGAGAATTTCTGGCAGGAATTTCTTTTTTATATTATTATATATATACTAGATATTAAGCCCGTTACAATAACGGGAGCTAGAACAGTAGTGCATAAACATTAGTAGGAACAGTCTATATTAAATGGCAAAGGACCTTGACCTCATTCTGTCTCTTTTCTAAATTTTTTTTTTGTGAAAAATATTTTTTCAAGAAGCCTAAAGTAAAATAATAATAAAAATAAAATAGAAACGTACATGACAATACAGTAAGTATAATTAATATTGCCTTAGTGTAAAACTTTGTAACAATCTGTAAGACACAATATCTGAAGAAGATATTTAGGTAAAATTTTCAATTTTTTTACCTCATAAAAGTTTTCTGTACAATTTCATTATAGAAAATATTTCTCGTAAATATTCTGTACAACCTTGACAACAACATCTGGAAAACTTCTAAATCTTGATAATGTAACATAAAACTGACCGTGGCTGAATGCTGGTTCTGGCAAGTAAATGCTAACCTTTTCTAAGGTTTGCTCTTCTGAGTCTTTCTCTTTTAGTGTTTTTCTGACAGTCATTTTCTTTTTCTTCAATCGATCTATTTGCTCGTATTTTTCTTTGTCTTTCAGCCTTTCTTTCTTTTGTTGATGTTTACTTGTTGAGCTGACCGTTCTTCTAGGAGATGTTACTTATATAGGATTTGATTGTCTGTGTCTTTTGTCCTGCTTGACATGTCCTTTTTTTGGGTGGCATGTTGTTAGTAGATACGTCCGTAATATTTTCTCTTACAGTAATACTGGCTTGTATGTGTCTGTAATATGCGTCACTTTATTGTGTGTCTTTAATTTTCTCTCGCAGTAATACTGGTTTGTATTTCCATAAAATGCCTGTAATTTTCTCTGACAGTAATACTGGCTTTGATGTCCGTAATATGACTTTAATTTTCTGTCACAACAGTGGGCACTCAGCAGAGTGTCCCCAGCAACTGATGTAATGTGTGGCGTGCTGCTTATAATCGTGCCTGTGGCGTCTCCCCAGCAAGTACTGTGCAGTTCCCCATCTGTGGGGGCGTGCAACTGATTATTTTGTGTGGCGTCTCTCCAACAACGGATTTTATGTGCGTTGCCGCGACTACCCAATCGGCACTCTCCCCAGCAATGGTGTCCTTTATATTTTATCATGCGCGGCCGTGGAAAGGCCATTCACTGCGTGCCCAGCTTCCAGTGTGTGTGCGTCCACGTGCCGAGCGCATGGGCTTGGCACTGTACAATGTGCGGCGCGGCCCACGCATGCGCACTTCACCAGAAGACACACACACACGAACACCTGGATGCACACAGGGGTTTTATTAAAGAGGATGATTATAATAATATATATATATATATATATAATTTTATTTGCCTTTACTCTACATTGTCCACTTTAGGGAACCTATCTAGCCAGCCATACTGCTCGAAGGCATTTTCTGAGCAGTGTATCTTTTCCTTGTGTATTATTTTAAGATAGTTATATTGAAACATATATGCTTCATTCAAAGGTAATTTACAAATTATCCCAACAATCAAGCTTAATGACAAGAACTTGTCTAATAAATGTTACATGGAACTTATCTTTTGTCATTGTGTACAAAAACATTTTAATTCAATTAAGTCAGTCAGTCATTGCCCAATCCGCTATATCCTAACACAGGGTCATGGGGGTCTGCTGAAGCCAATCCCAGCCAACACAGGGCGCAAGGCAGGAACAAATCCCGGGCAGGGTGCCAGCCCATGGCAGTAATTCAATTACATGTATTCTTATAAGGCGTACTTCCACTTGTAAGCCCACTGCGCAATACAGTAATTACAAACACAGTATTGAAATGAAATGAAATAAACACACAACAAAACATAAAAACATGGATAGAGAAACATATAAAATGTTGATAAAAGTTGTTAGCACCTTCAAAGGAACATAAAGATGTTATCATTGTTGCTTGGGTTGATGTGGGTGCCTAACTGAAGTGCCTAATTCTGTCACTAGTCAAGAATGATGCTGGGGTCTTTCAGCTTGTTCTTTAAATTGCAACTTGATTGGGAGAGGTGGGTGCAAAGGTGGGGCTTTAAGAAATTATGGCTCCCCCAATTGGTGGCATTGTCATTGTCATCTGGAAAAAGTAAAGAATTGTTAATAAGCAGTGGCACTAAGCGTTCTGTTTTAGACCCTGAATCACTTTGGAGTATTTTGAAGATTTGTACCATACATACTTCTGTTCATAAATGTGGTATAAACACACTGTGATCTGAGGCCAGAAAGAATGAATGGATCAGAAGGTAAATACCAAAGCCAAATCAGAAAACAGGGAGATGAAAAAGAGAACCTAATGACAAAACCTAACCTGGAAGCAAAATCATAGTAAAAAAAAAAATCAAAAGGTGGTCAGAATATTCATAAGCTTAAACAAAAAAGAAATGTAAACAAATTTTGTATTTCTTTGAGGAATACACAAAATTGGATGAGGAAGGAACTCCAGATAGTGACCTTTATACCCAGTGAGCCCTAAACACACTTAATTCATGATCTCCGGCACTGCTGTTAGAAACTGCATAGCAAACATCAAACAAAGAAGAACATACAATGCCACAGCAGAATAAATAATAATGTTTTAATTATAATCACAAGAAATAAAATGACCCTCCAAAGAGTGCAATAATCATCCAGAATTATACTTTTTAAAATATCTGTGTCAAAAGCACATAATATCATGACAGTTACTACTGATGACAAAAGTTTTCAGCCAATATGATATCTTGTCAAAAAGAGGACCTTGTTGAGGTTGTGGCTGGGTGCACGAATGACAGGACAGGCAATAATGAACAGTTGGGACACCAACCAGATCATCTAGTTTAAAGCTATAAGTCCAAACAAAAATACCCCTCAAGGCGGTAAAGAAAAAAGGCCAATCAGGAGCAAAGTAATCAAAAGATTAAGCTCACCGGATTTAAGGAAAGGGTCATTCTTTGGAGCTCTGTCCACTAGTTAGAGTATATTAATGTTAGTGTAGCCCTAACTGTCACTGCAGAACACTGTAAAATGTTCTAGTTTAGTTAAGGCCAATTTGGTATATATTGTGGAATTTTATATCACGTTTGTTTTTTTTATAATACATTTTACTTTGATGCTTTTTTTTCATTTTTTTAGGATTTAATAATATGACTCTCTTGCTGTGTTGTGCTGTTTTTTGGGAATCAACTGAGTTTGTCTGGTTTTCATGGTATTGCATCATTCACAATATCATGGGGCCCCTTTTTTAAGGATGAGAGGAAGCTGCTGCCACTTGTCTGAATTTTAGGTCAAGTAATACAAAGATTCTTCATGTTCTCAGAAGAAAATAATAAAGAATTTTCATTTTCTGATTTTGAATTTCAGTTGGTCTCACCATGAAAATTCATTAATTATTATGTCTACAGTCTGTGCAATATCTTTAACTTTTGCTTTAGTGATTCTAGTGAACTGTGCTTCTCTATCTATGTTTTTAAGTATTTTACATTACATAAAAGCATTTACTGCTCATCATTAGTAACAGTCAGAAATGATGATTGCTACCATTCTTAGTTTAAATAAATAGTTTTTACAGTATAAACAACCACATTTGGAGCACTAATAAGGGCATATTATGTGAAAGCAATGACTCATCTCTCTGGATGTAGCTCCTAAGATCATATTTCATGTTCAAAGAAAAATTAAAACTATCTAAATTGTTTTTTAGGAATTTGTCAATGCAATGCACTAAAATAAACTTCAGTATCACTTCAATATTCATTGCTTATTTTCAGTGTTCAGTGGTTCAATGCCAATTTCAAATTTAAAACATGCAAGATCATATACATATATAAGTATATACTGTGTACATATAGATATATATGTGTATATATATATATATTTGCAAATATTTATATAAACAGAAGTATAACAAAGTACTGGAATACAGAAATGAGGTAACCTTCAAGATTTTACTGCTCATCATTGACAGTAAACAATATTAAAATGAGCAATTTCATGAATACAATTTAATAATCTCATACTTTTGTTATTATTCAGCGTGTCCAATAACTGGTTTCACACAAGATGCCCAGTAAATCGAATTCTTCAACAGGTCTTGGGACAATTTCCAGGAGCAATATCTTGGGAAATAAACTAACAGCAGACTGCTGATGTGCATCCATCAGAAGGAAGAATAAATTGGAGCTGCAAGAAAAAAAAAATTTCAATTGACATTATACCCAGCATTTAATATATTCAACAGTAATTCCAGTGTAATGCCACTGCCTTAACTTCTGAGATGTTTTCTATCATTTACATTTCAGCATGTATCAATGTACTATAATGTTTCTTTCTAAAAGGGCACATTAAGTCTTTTATATTCATACCATTACTAAAAGGCAGTCATGTAAAATATTACTTGCTTTCAACCAGTTAAGGAAATATTTAGTTTTTGTTCACAATTGACCATCTTGTTGTCTACCACATGCCAATAAACAAAACGATTTAGATCTTAAATCATTTCTTAGAAAAATGCAACTACTTAAGCAAGCATTTATAATGCATTTAGGAGTTACAGTACATTTAATGTATTGAATACTTATTAGTATATAAATATTTCACTTATTTTAACAAAATACCATTTTCTTTGGCACATGGAAGCATCCAACACATCAGGATAAGCAAGCCATGCAAGGTTTAGTAGGATGAAGAACAGTAACCACTGGAGGTCTTTCCAAAACACCCTTCATTGGACAAGTGAAGGAGAGGTGTTTTATATTAACAAAGGTTTACTTTAAGCTAACAAAGGATTTACTAATATGTCTCTAAATGAGATTGGTGTGCCACAGCAATAGTGGAGGTGTTGCACCGAATCATTTGTTAATTAATTAAGCCAGTATTTTTTTTATATAAATGCTTCTAGTATCCAATACTGTGTTTGGGAGCGTGCTCCAAGAGGGCAAAGCAAAAGAAAAAATCAAGTTAAGGCAAGATTAGAAATATAATATGTACTTTACTTTATAACAGGTTGTGATGCAAGCATTGGGCTTTATATCTGAAAACAGCATTTGGCTTAATAACACTCAGCAAAATTCACTCTGTTAACTATGGAATAAAGGTGTTTCAGTTCCATTCTAAAAGTCATTCATGTAAGCTGGATGGACCCCAACGCCATTCCAGGTAACCAGTCAGAGAGGCTGAGGTGCTGCTGCTTGCCTACTTTTGTATGTGTCAGTGTCATTATACAGTTCCCGCTTTGTGGGGCGCATTTTACATCAATTGTCGGTTCAGTGAAACGTCTCTTTATTAAAGGAAGAACATCATGATATATAATAATAAATTATTGTTTTCTCTA
Organism: Polypterus senegalus; assembly: GCF_016835505.1. NCBI lineage: Eukaryota > Metazoa > Chordata > Cladistia > Polypteriformes > Polypteridae > Polypterus > Polypterus senegalus. Next base: position 82,666,772 of record NC_053156.1, on the reverse strand, counting down.
TTTTGAAGTGCTGTTTTGAAAAGTGTGCATCAATGAGTTGAAAAATGTGCTAGTCACTGTTTGAATAGTTAATATCAAAAGTAGACCTCTTCATTTACTTGCCAAGAAGTTGA